>NW_008611960.1:1089-2145 GCF_000691845.1 Merops nubicus | reverse complement strand
TGTCAGCTGCGCTGGCACGGCTGGAGCTGCTCCAAGGACGTGTTTCACCTGCCCAGCACAATGTTAAAGTGGGACTTTCCTACCCGGGTAACTTGGACCACGCAGAGGATCACCTTGTTTGCTGCTAATTTGCTATTTTGTTCCTGCTGCTATGGCAAATATTTGTGTGTGGTATGTGTGGAGAAGTTCCTCCTTTGTTCCGCAGCCTCTCCCTTTGCCAGTCCCTGCAGCAAAAGCAGTCTGGGCTGACTGTGGATGCAAAGTGGTTTGGCAAGAAGGATCCTGTCTCTCCCCAAAATCTCCATCAGCATCAGGCCCGGGACAGCATAAGGCTCTGCTTCCCACCTCTCCCCCTCTGCACGGGCCCAGGAAAGAGGGGCTGAGCACAGAAGCAAAAGTCTGCTCTGTAGGAATTCCCAGCCAAGTTTGCAAAAGATTTCAGGAACTCATTTTTGAAGACTCCCCTGTGCCAGAGCCAGAGGAGCTCCTGCCTCCCAAGGCATGGGAGCAAACAGTTCAAAAGCTCTGTGCTGGAAGCCTTGATGAGACACTGAGCCTGAGAAACCCCCCCAAGTCCCAGGTTAGGGCACCTGAGCTTGCCAGAGCCCCTGCCCGGTCCCAAGGACCTGTCCCTCCTGTTGGGAGCAAAGTCCTCGTGGAGAATCAGGGGCTTTCAGTGAGGCTGAGCTGCCCTGCAGCCCGGGGCTCACCTCCAGCTTCGGGCAGTGCCTGCTGCAGTGCAGGGAGGTGCCAGGGATGGCAGGGGTGGCTGGGAGCGTTTGCACACCCTGCTTCACCCTGTGCTCCTCACAGAGCCCCGAAACGAGGGCAAACACGATGCCAAATCCAGCCCTGAAGACAGAAACTGAAATTCATTTGCTTTGTTAATTCGCTAATTACACTGGAGATAAACAACAGAGAGAGTCTCCGGGGCCCTTTCAGTCAGCTGGATGTCAAGGCACCTCCAAACTCTGAGCCCAGCCATGCCCAGCAGATTGATTTTGGGGTGCTTCACACAAGACCTCCCTCCTGCTCCAGGAGCTGGGCAGCCCCCTC
>NW_008611960.1:479-1022 GCF_000691845.1 Merops nubicus | reverse complement strand
CTGCTTTAATTATGATCACTTCTCACCAGGGGATGAGGTTCCCCTGTGAGCTTTGCAAACTCTCACCTCCCCAGTGGGGGGCCGTGAGCTCTGGGCCCCACCATGCCCGTGCCACAGGTGCCCTGGCATCCACCTGCTGCCCGTCCTGCAGTGCCAGGACGTGGAACAGCAAAGGGTGCCCGAGCAGCCGAGCCTCCTCCTGCACCCTCCCCCTGCGGGGCTGGGCCCGGGCGTGTTCCCCATTGCTGAAAGTCAGCCACCCAAAAACTCACTCGCCTGCAGTTCAAACGGGCAGAGATGTCCCAGGGGGTGTGGAGAGGAGACCGGACACACCGCCCGTGCCTGGGCTCCTCGTGCCTCACTCAGAGCACGAGAAACTCTCTTGGGTTGCAAAGGAAGGGTTCCAGCTGGGTGAAATCCCAGCCAGCCCCCCTGGAGTGGCCAGGACACCCCATCCTGCCAGAGCCAGCCCGGAGGTGCATGGGCAGCGGGCGGTTTGGTGCCGGAGGTCCCCGAGCTGGGCTGACCATCACATTGCCACAG
>NW_008611960.1:0-464 GCF_000691845.1 Merops nubicus | reverse complement strand
CGCGTGGTGCAGGCTGGGGCCCAGCCAAACCCAACCCATTCGTTACAGTCCGGATCTCAGACTGGGCTTTGCAGCAGCCGCAGTCCCGGGGCAGAGGGGAGAGGTGCTCAGGCCTGGGTAACCCCCAGCTCCTGCCCTTCCCACCCACCCGTGTCCCTCCAGCACTGACCAGCCCTGGAGCTGTGGTGCCAGAGCTGATGGGAGAACCCAGCGGGCCCGGCTGGCCATCGAGGGTCCGGGGGGCAGGGAGGCCCCTCTGCCCAGGCAGCCCCACCACCCTGTGTCAGCGTGTCGGTGGGGCCGCCGGGCGGCTGTGGGTCTGGCCCTGGGGTGACTTTACTGGCCCGGTGGTGAATGGTTGAGCTGGTCTCTGCCACATGGCTGGCTGGGCTTGCAATGTGAGATGATCCCCTGCTCCTAACAGCCGGGCTGCTCCCAGGAAAGCTTCCCCCTGGAGCACAAAC
>NW_008611959.1:0-9225 GCF_000691845.1 Merops nubicus | reverse complement strand
AGAACAAATTTCCAATATACTAATGCAAATACAGCCACCCTCTTTTAGGGGCATAATTGGCACATGGTAGAAGATTTAAAAGCCACAAAATGTACCAAAACAGCCTGGAGTCACTACAACGAAGCTCTCTTGGGACAAAAAGAAAAAACACCCTCTAATATTCTTCTGAGCCTATTTACCAGAAAAACAAATTGAATTCAAGCAGTCATTGTCCCTCTACAGGCAAGCATCTCAAAGTGCAACACCAAAATGAGTTTCAGGTTAAAAAGAAGTACACACTTTCAAAATAAGCTGCCTGTTTGTCATCTACACTGAAAGGCGTGCTTTAATTATTTATTTGCACAGCACCAAAAGAATTAAAAGCATTTCAGGGGGTAGGAAAGGGTGAGAGGAAACCAACAGCCTGTCACAGAAAAACCCCTTCCATCACACAGTGGCATCAGACAACAGGAGACATGCTCAGAGTGCTTTCAAATAAGCATCAGCTAGAGATTTGAACCCTGGACTGTAAGTGCTGCATGTCCTGTGTCCCATCTTTCCTGCTGCTCTCCCCATCTGTTTTGAAGCAACAGGAACTCCACCTAAGCCCAGGAGGCTCCCTACAGAGCATTGACAGCCTGGGGACAGGCAAAGTTCAGCATCTCTGAGCACCCAGCTCAGACACCCAGCGCTGGGGACGGTGGGCCAGCTGTGCCACTTGTGGAGATGTCTGCAGAGCTGTCACTTCAGCTGCCAACCACAGAGAAGTGGGAAAGAGGAAGGAGAGAACGAAAAGCACAAATACATCCAAGCCCTTCTGGTAACACAATCTATCAATTTAAACTTAATATCAGCTTACTCAGAAGTGAAGTCCAACCTCAGAACATAGCTTTAGTCAAATTTCTGACATATGAAATTAAAGCTCCTGCACTAGGCTAGAAGACTGCATCAGAAAGAGGAACTGTCTGACTCCAGCTCCTACAGGAGCATCAGTCAGTGTTTTCCAACCAGCTGCCTACAGCCCAAGCCCCAGCTCCTTCATCTGGCCTCTCAAATGCCAGTCCGTGTTTCAAAAGCAGAGAAATCTCACCACCCCTCTGTTCTTCTACCAAAGCCTCCTTGCTGGCAAAGGGACTGCTCAAGGTCTAGTGCACAAGCTGAAGTGGGCAGGACGTCCAAATCACCCAGGAAAAGCAGAGTCACCTTCACCTACTAGTTGGGTAACCATGGCACCCCCTCAACTCGATGCTACAGCAGGGAATCTTCTCTCCACAAATCCCCTTGTGGAAGTACTGAAAGGGAACCAGTCAGCAGGTCAGCACAAGTACAACACACCAGTAACAGCACAGAAATTCAGAAACACAGAACCAGCACGTGAACGGGACTTAAGAGCACTGCCGACATGCTTTCCAATTCATGCTACTCACAAATCCAGCATGTGAATAAACCTGTACTACAGGACCTCAGTTTTGTACAAGTTTGGCGTATTAACATTTTGACAGTTTTACTTCACACATAAGCCATTTCATAGGTCATATTATTTTTATTGCCAAAAACTATGAGAAAAACTGTTGACTGTTCACAATTGCAAAGCAGTGTAGGAGCAAGGATACACGCTCACTCTCCCACTGCAGTAGACTCATACCTCCTGGTGCTCCTTTATATCATACTTTTCCAAATAATCACTTCTATGGTCTTTGTGCTGGCAAACAGCCCCCCAAACATCTCCAGTTGGTGTTACAAGACAAAATGTATCATTTTAACGCATCAGGAGTTACCAGAGTCACAGTTGCAGGTAGCAAAAAGATTATTATGTCTAGTCTTCAGTTTTCCACTGAGCTATGTAAGACTTGCCCAGAATTAGACAGGCTAAAAATGGAAACACTTGAACTGAACTGGTTTTGCTTTCAGCTATCAAGTGCTTCTCTAGGAAACCACGTATGAGACCTGCTCTATAAATTAGGGTTAAAAAAAATAAAATCAGTCACTATTCTTCAACAATACCCTATGAAGAGTGGCTGTCCAGTACAAAACCCCACAACTTCTCTGCTGAAAGGGGACTCAGATCTGTCTGGGCTTCACCAGGCTCATACCCTCAGCATCAATGCTGCTAAACCACCCAAGGTGTACTTCAACACATGGTTATTTTGTTCTTCTAAGCATTTCATTCTGATGTCAATACTTGTCCTTGCAGCAGGATTCTTCACAAGAAAATAGGAAAACTATGAAAAGGACTGAAATCTTAATTTTTCTCTCAGGTTGGCCTAGTGATATAGGAATTCATCATACACATGGCAGTGAAGAGAAAAACTTGAAGTTGCCTTTTGATTTATGACTCCAGTGTGGCTTCTTAATAACACAGGTATCCTAAGCTGAACTGAAGCTCACAAACATCTTTTCCCCCACCCCCAAGAAAACAATTACAAAATATTAAATCACTTTTACATTGCACCATGAAAACAAACCCCTTTAATTTGGGTCACACTGATGGGTCTCCACAAGCACCAGAGGACACAAAGGCTGCTTCACTGCTTAGCTTCCTGCAGCAGCTAAAAGGGGTCAGGAGGCACCAACTGTTCACAGCCTTTCACCTTGACATTCCTCTATTTATCAACACAATACAACTCTTTCTACCTCCTCACCCCTCAAACCAATCCAAAGCACCACCTTAACATTTCCCATGCCTTGTTAAACTCCAATTCACGAAATAGTTTTTGGCACCTCAAATTGGTTCACGTGGCTTCCCTTGAAGTTGATCAAACACCTCTGGTATATGCCACGGGAAATCCCATGTAGACTGAAATGGGAAAGAAATTCCAGTACCTGAACTGGACAAGATTATCTACCCTCAAAAACATCACATCACTGCCCCCTGAAGTGACTGCTTATCTCAAATACAGACAAAAAACTATAAAACAAAGCCTATAGCCTTCCTTCCTCCTTCCCTCCTCCTCCTCTGCTTCTGCAGGAAAAAGAAAAAAAAAATAAAATAGTACTAGAAGCAATCATAAAGGACTCTGCCTATCCATTAAGGGTAAGGTTTTGTTCTACATCTGTTGGCTCCTTTTTTTCTCTGCCTGGTGCCACTGATGCCCTCACACAGTATAATAATTTTCTTCTTTTTTTTCATCCACCAAAAACTGTCCATACAGTCATTGTTTTCAGTAACAGAAAGAGTGCCTCAGCTCCCTGGTTTGAAAACCTATTAGATTTCACTCCAAAATAATAAACAGCTCTTACAGCCTCCAACCACTTGAACCTTCAGGATGCTCAATTCAGCCTCTTGCTAACTGGATCGGAGGAAACAGAAATAACGTGAATAATGTAGAGCTTTTCTATGGGATTTGCTAATGAAAAATCAGGCAAAATAAATAAGGCAATAAGAATGGTATACGACACACATCAAAGGAGAGAACACACACCAACACATATCCTACCCAGCACACACAGGGCAGAACACCAAGTGCTGTTAAAAAAAAAGAAATTCAGTTTGCCTGCTTGTCACGTGTTTCACAAAAAAGCTGTAAGAGCTCCCACACAGCTCTACAGTCTTGGGAAACTTCTGAATCTCTTGAGCTGCAGAAGTGATGAATCGTGCTTTATGTGCACTTAACTCCCAAATAATAAACTTCAATAGGTTTGATCCCCAGTAGTTCCTGGTGGAGAGAAAGGGACAAGGAGCAAAAGGGGCTGCTGCTCTTGTTCTGTGGGCACGGGGGCTGCCAGGCATGTGACATCACCCCTCCTGATTGGCTGCCAGTGACATCATTTCATTATTCAGCCTCATGTTTGCATTTCAGCTTCCCCCTTTCAGGGACCTCCAGACCTCACACAGCTCCCAGGCCGAGTGGGAGCAGCTCGCCCCGAGCAGCGCAGCGGAGCCCGGACCTGCCTTCCCCACCTGGGGGCTGCCCTGCACCAAAGCAGCAGCAGAACGGAGAGGTCCCATGCTCCTCTGGTTTAAGCTGGGCTTCTGAGCTAGGGAAAGGTGCTAGTGCTAGGACACCAAGCAGGGGTCACAGGCTTAGAGCAAAACTCTTAGGAAATTTGTTGTAGAAAAAGACCTGAAGACTGGAAAATGGAAAACACATGCAACATAACAACAGGCACACTTGGCAACACCCTTGTGCACACTTGTAATTAGATGTGGATACACAAGATGTATGAAAAGTGCGTACAAAACCAGGGCCAACTGGTCCAAAGGCTGCTCGAGAGCACCCAAGTATCCATTCCTTTGTTGAGATCCATCAGAGATCTAACACAAGGTGGTATCATCCCCGGCTCGCCCCTCCGCAAGGCGAGGCTGCCTTTGTTCAGCTGAACTTCCTGCCTCCCCTTCTGAACTGCCTGCAACCTGATACAAAAGAATGTTAATTTCTCCAGTGATTTTACAAAAGCGCAGATTGGAAGTAACTCGATATTTTCCCCATCTTGAAAAATATTATTTTATCGCATATACAACTGTAGGAAAATATATCTGGTCTGCAACAATGCTTTGGAAAAATAAACTGGGAAACGGGCAGCTCTGCCCCTGTGTCCCTCCTGAGGGGCAGGTCCTTCCTTCAGCACCCCTACGGCAGCAGGCTGGGTGTGCACACATGTACACAAACACGGCTGTGAATGAATTATTCATGTACACATGAACACAGATCAATCAGCCAGAAGATCAGTTTCACCTAAGTACAAAAATCTGTTGCTCAATGCTGAGCTTGAGCTGGTAACACAGCCCAGACAGTAACTCAGATCAGATGCACTGTACTGCACTCACCTCATAACGGATCAAAAGACAGCTACAGTGCCTGTAATTTAAAATGTTTTCTGAACAATTTACACAACATCAACTGAACAAACACAGTCGTGCTCCCAGTCCCAGCTCCTGTATTTACGAAACGCATTTTCTGCACACCTGCAGCACGATGCATTTGAAGTTTGTTTCCCACACCTGACACCATCCACAGATCCCACGGAACAAGCACAACCCTGAAGGATGGTGTTGTACAAACCCTGAGCCTCTGACCCGGCACCATGCACAGGGACAGGCCAGCACCACGCCGTGTAAGCATCAGCCAGGCTGCACTGCTGTCCTAGCACACCCCATGAAGAAAAGCTTCCAGAGAAAAGTCCTTTACTCATGAGAAGTAGTGCCATGAATGAATTCTGTAGAAACACTACATACAAACCCATGTAACTTTGGTTCTACCTAACTGTGCACAGCATCACTAGCCTGATCATTTTCACATTATGTTACTTTTCTGCTATATTAGGAGAGCGTATTTCAAGACGCTAAATGAATGTGTTTACTTTTATTTTTAAAAGTATCCCCAAAACCACAGAACAACTTTTAAGACTGTCTTAATAGTTTAATTTTTAATACATACTGCTTCCTGCCTCAGCACATTTTACCAAGGCAATAATTCAGCTCTCTTTAGACACAAGGAAACTGAATGCTTTTATGTGCAAATGAAATAAAAATGCTATAAAACTGTTCTAGCTTCAACTTCTAGACAGTAACAAGGCGGAAGAAAAAAAAAAAAAACACTGGTGAAATTAAGCAAATACAGAAGTGAAATTTTCTTTGGTTTATCTTGTGTGGTTTGGAATATGCCATTTCATAGGGGTATTTTCCATCAGCCGTGATCTCAGCAATCAAAGTCTCCTTGCTGCCGTGTGAGAAATGACTTGCAAGCACAGATCTGTTCTCATCAAGACACGTCGATTGGGGTTAACAGGGTGAGCCCCACATGCACCAGGGGCAGCACAGGTACAGTTTAGCCTGTCTGATCTCCTGCAGCAGACACCAGACAGCTGCTGGGAGATAGATGTTCTCTTTGCTACTGTCACAGAGGAGCAGGTCATGCTCAGAGCACCCCAGCCAGCCTTCTGGCTCGGAAGGCTTTTCCCAGCTTCAGAACAGGCTGTGATCCTCGAGCAGGACCTGAAACATAACAATCTCCTCCTTTATCACAAACCTTCCAGAACGCTCCAGAAACCCAAGCAACCCGCCTTGTACAAAGCGATGCACTTTCAGTGCTCACACGAACACGTGTTCCTTCCCCCCACATCTCACCAAGAAACAACCCCATTGGAACCCAACATCAGACCCAAGCATACCCTGCAGCAGCAACAGCCCTGGGAATTCTCCTCCAGGTTCCAGTAAGATGGCCCTTCTTTAGCTCCTCTGGCAAATGGAAAAAGTTTACTCCCTGGATCTATATTTTTCCAGGAACTACAAAGTTGAGTTACCCTCACTCTGATTTTGGCTATGAGATTGTGTCAGTTTCCAAAACTTTCCTACTAACCACCACTGTTCTCAGTGAGCCTTCATAACATTCCCTCGACCAATCCCTTAGAAATATTAGCCTAAAAATGACTCAAAGAGGAGGACTGGAGGAGTCACTGCTGCAAAAAGACTCTTCCAGAGGCCATAACACACAAGACACGGTCCTATAGATAAAAGAAAAAAGAACAGAAGTTCCCAAATCCACCAGTCAGAACAAAATATATTCCCAAAGTACACATGAATCAAGCTCCCACAATTCATGTGGTGAAATAATACTGATGCTCATTAGTCTCAGGCAGATTTCTTTCGGAAACTGTGTTAGAGAAGCCCATCAGTCATCTGTAACAGTTTCTCAAGTTCAATTCAAACAAACTTAGATCACTTGGCCTTTATGAAAACAGTTCAGAGATTTATTCTGCACAGTACTGCCAAAGCGACAGGTGTTCTAAGTGTTTGGTGTCTACTCATTACTTTTAGTATTTTCTAGTTTCATTCTCTTTTGCAAATGTGTAAGGATTTTTTAACTATTAGCATTACTAGTCACTTAATTTCAAGCCTCTCCCTCAGGACCATCTTCTTGCAGATCCTCCCCAGCTCCTTCCTTCCCTGAACTACACCTGCACTTTCAAGGAAAGCCAAGGAAGGTCTAACATTCCTGAACACCATCACAGTAAAACACTCCAGACAAAGGCACAAAGGACACAAACCAAAGCCCTACAAGGAGTTCGTGGGCATCTTTACTTAAGACACCAAATGGAGTTCCATATACTTTGTGTGTGATTTAACAGCAAGACCTGCAGCACAGCACAGACTACAGGCACGGGCACTCTGCTCTTTAGAACAATTTTGGAACAACCAGACAGGAAGAACAAAAGGAAGAAATACTACTTCCAAACGAGAAGAGAGGTAAACTCAGCTTCCCCCACCCACCTTCCACAAAAACATCACATATTTTCTTTCATAAATAATTGCAATAGGATGCCATAGACGTTCCCAAGCAAACAATAGCTGGATTGTGTCATGTTTTGCCCCAGGCAGGGCCCGGGGGGAGGGGGACACAAAGGCTGGCTTTCAGGGCTCGGGGCCTCTCGCTCCTGCTCCGCTCCCTTCCGACTCCTCCGCCTTCCCAGGCCGTCCCGCCCAGGGACTCTGGAGCAGCAGCCGTCCCAGGGCTTCTGCTAAAAAAAAAAAAAAAAGGCCAAAACAAACAAACAAAAGCTCCTTATTAAGCCCCTCAAGCCCTGCCACAGACCTCACATGGAGCATGGCTTCTTACTTCCCCAGAAGGGGACCCTGGGTGAGCGGGGTGGGACAGATGTGGGGTGCTGGTGACCCGCAGCAGCCGACAGCGTGCACCCCGGTTTGCACGTGCACCCCACGGTGCTGCTCTCCCGGGTGAACAAGCGGCCTCCGACGGAGCGTGGCCTCTCGCTGCTGTTCAGATAAAGGCTGTCTAAGGGCAGGCACCACGGGGCAGGCAGGGCTGTGCCGGGGCTATGAAAACAAAACAAAGAAAAGGCCTTTTCTGCCTATGAGGTGTTCCGAAAGTCAACCATGTGAGCTGGGAAACCTGAGAGGTGTAATTCCCATAGCGATTCTCCTTCCTCCTTCATGCCAGGAATCAGAAAACAACCTGCCCCAGCAACATCAAAGGAACACCAGTGCTCCCCAGCACCCCGCCAGCCAGAGCAGCACCACTGGTGCACAGCTAGAGAGGAACCCAAACCGCCGCTGCAGGTCCCACGGCTCTGGGCAAAGCACTTCTTCCAAACAGATTATTCAGCTGCTTACCCCACCTCAGATATATATTTTTGAATGTGCTTATCTACACGTCAGCGGCATCAGGAAGTGCTCGGACTGGGAGAAGAGCAAGGCAGAGGAACAGGAGTGCCCAAACCTGCCCACCTGAAATATGCATTAATTCTGCTGCTGCTAGCAGCCCCTACCAGCACCACCTCAGCACTGTCATCTCCCCAAAGCCAAACGTTCACCACACTCTACTATTTATACATAACACAGATTATTCCATGTAAACCGCATATAATACTATTAAGAGTTAGCTGTGAGACCAAATAGACTGTTCTTCATAACTGAAAAAAACAGAGTATGTGTGGCCAGTCACAAGAGCACAGAGAGTTACGTGGTGTTTATAACAAATCAGGTGATCTCCGTTTTCAAAGTACATCAAAAAGACTGCAATAAAATGCAGGTAAAATGACCTGAACTACACTTACACCACACTGGAGCATAAAGAAAATGACAGACAGGTGCCAGCCACAGCAATTAAACCAAATTTATGACAAATTTATGCAGAATGCCAGCTTCAAAACTTGCAGGGAAAACAGACTACAAAATAAAAATATATAGTAAAAAAATATTCCAAGATGCATCTACAGAGGGAAACACCACCAGTTTTTCTACAGAGAAAGACAAAGAGAGAAAATGGGAAAAAAGTAATGGAGCAAAACCACCTTATCACTGACCCTACATGGTCATGCTTTTAAAAGCATGCTTTGAGACATGACAGTGTTTTTAAAAAATATTCTCCTTTTCTGCAAAAGAACAAATTATTTAAGTCACTTGAAAGCCACAGAGCAAACCCAAGCATCAGATGGCTGAAGTGTCCTTCCCTGTCCCACACCAGAGCTGTCTGGCTCCTCCACCAAGCCCAGCATGGCAGCACCATCTCCACTGCACCCTTCATTGCTCTGGAGATCCTTCAACTCCAACACCTGTTCACTTCATGACAAACACAGGATCTACAAAGTTTGGATGCCCATGCCAAGTTAACTAATAGTGAATCAACAAAACTTCACTAAGGTATTAAAAAAAAAAAGTTATTACTGAAGTTCTCTATGAAAGCACCTTTTTTTGGTCAGAAGTTATTTCCCCTGTCTCTCTACACCTAAATGTCCATTTTTAACTTCAGACTCATTACTGCTAAGTTGCAGATATTTAAACCACCA
>NW_008611958.1:1434-2844 GCF_000691845.1 Merops nubicus | reverse complement strand
CTCCTCTTCCCCTTCCTTTTCCTTTCTTTTTCTCTTCCTCTCCTCCTCTTCTTCCTCTCTTCTTCCACTCCCTTTCCTCTCCTCTTTCTCTCCCTCTCCCTGCCTCTTCCTCTCCCTCTCCTCTCCTCTTCCTCTACTTGTCTTCCTCTCCCTCCCCCTTTCCTCTCCTCTTCCTCTTCCTCTCCCTTTCCCTGCCTCTTCCTCTACTTCTTTTCCTCTCCCTCTCCACCTCTTCTTTTTCTCCTCCTCTTCCTCCATTTAATAACTCAACTAACTAAATAAAAATCAACACTAATAGTCATGAAAAGGAAATTAACAACAAGAGAGAGAGAGAAATAAACCCCAAGGGAAGCACACCCAAGGCAAAGCCTCCAGCTTCCCCCCACCTACCTGCTCTGTTTGCCACGGGCCAAAGAAACCCAAACACCAGCTCAAAAAGGGCTCTGGGGGAACAGCACCGACCTGCTCCCCATCCCCTCTGCAGGACCGTGGGGCAGGTGAGGGACCCCGTGACCCCAGAGGTGTCTGGGGAACCCCACCCTGGAGACAGATTTAGACAGAGAGCTAAAAATAAGAGCCAAGCCAAGCCTGGCTTGGAGAACAGGTTGGAGAACCCCCAGTGCAGGAGATCCTGCTGCTGAGGGCAGGTTCAGACACCACCCCGGGGTCTAATCCTGCCCCCGAGCACCTTCGGGAGCACAGTGAGCTCCACACCCCCCGTGGCTGGGTCTCCTCCCTCCCCTCTCGACACCCTGGGGAGTGGAGGGGGTGCTGGTGTCTGGGTGACCTCCCGGTGTCCCCCCCAGGTGCTGCCTGGGCTGGGTGGGTCACTCGGGGTGCAGACGTGCTGCAGAAGAGTCTTGCAAGGACCTGAGGGGAACCAGCCCGAGCTGAGCAAGCCCCGAGGAACCCACGAGCTCAGGAGGAACAAACCAGCCCCTGAGAAAAAACTGCCACAGAAACCGGGGGTGCTGGTGGAGACCTGGGGACCCCCGAGGACATCCTTTTGGGGGGGTGGCCTTGTCCTGCTCTTCTGACAGCTCTCCATCACTGTCATCTCCCAGCCTGTCCTCCTGGGTCAAAGCCAAGTGCTGGCCAAAGGAGGGACTGAGGACCTGCATCAGCTAATGAAAAGTTAATTAAAGGTTAATGAAAAGGTTAATGAAAAGGGGAGGGGGGGAACTAGATGATCTTTAAGGTCCCTTCCAACCAAAGCCATGCTATGACTCTAAAAGAGGAGGAAGACTGGGAGACCTGTACGGGGGGGACCCAAGCAAGGAAAGACACCTTCGGTTTAAGAAAGGACTTTGGGAAGGAAGCCCAGAGGCAGCAGCGCGGGTCAGGAGCTGCCACTGCTGGGGGGCGAGGGGGGGCAAGGGGGGGCTCCCCAGGAAGCCAACGGGGTGGGAG
>NW_008611958.1:656-998 GCF_000691845.1 Merops nubicus | reverse complement strand
GGGGGGGCGGGGGGTGGTGGGGGGCGCGGCCTCTTCGGGGGGGGGAGGGGTGTCCAGGGGGAGCTCCCCAGGAAGCCATCGGGATGGGAGAGGAGGGACAGGACCAGAGCGGCCCCACTAGAGGGAGCGAGGAGCCAAGTTTCCAGAGGAGCGGGGTGTCCAGAGAAGAGCCACGAGAATGATCAGAGCGCTGGAGCAGCTCTGCTGTGAGGACAGGCTGAGGGAGTTGGGGCTGTTCAGCCTGGAGAAGAGGAGGCTCGGGGGGGGACCTTATAGCAACCTTCCAGTACCTGAGAGGGGCCTACAGGAAAGCAGGGGAAGGACTGTTCAACAGCGCTTGTA
>NW_008611958.1:0-406 GCF_000691845.1 Merops nubicus | reverse complement strand
CAGATTCTGATCTGTTTTAGCAGAGGACTTTAGAGCCCTAATGGCTCAAGGGTTGGACTGGATGATCTTGGAGGTCCCTTCCAACCTAAAGGATTCTATGATTCTATGATTTGAATTCCTCTTGAAAAGAAAAAAGTGCTGTGGTGAGGAAGCCCAACCCCGAGGGGAAGCTCTGAGTGCCCCCCCAGAGCTAAGCCCTGCACCAGAGGCAAAGGCTGCAGGAGGAGGGAGCTCCACCGACCCCCAGGGACATCCTGCCAGCCCCGGGCTCTGCAGGGAGGCTCCCAGCTGGGCTCTGGCTGTCCTTTCTCCTCTGTTTTTGGGTCCTTTTTCTGACGCTCTGCTCTGCCAGGAGGTTGCAAAAGCCGGGCGGTGAGTCAGGGAGAGGCGGAGCTGCGCCCCAGGC
>NW_008611957.1:3020-13669 GCF_000691845.1 Merops nubicus | reverse complement strand
AAGCTCCTCTGAGGCCCAAAGGTGCCAACGCGCTAAAGAGGGCAAGTGGGAGAGAGAGCAAAGGTGTCCCCAGCCTGGCTGGGCTCCTGGAGGGGGAAAACGCAGCCAAGGAGTCCCAGAAGGTCGCTGCTTTCCATGGTGGCCAGCAGCTCCAGCCCCCAGGTTGCCCCAGCACATGGAGCCCTGGCCCTGGAGTGGCGTCGTCTGGAGCCCCTGAGCGAGGGGAACCAACACCCCCAGCACCTGACTCAGAGGACCCTGAAGCACGAGATTAATAATATGTAATCTAAAGAGGCTGCAATACACTGAGGCTGCAGCTCAGTCCCTCCGGGGAGCAGCCTGGGGCCATCATTTCGAGCTTTATTTCAGCCGTGTGCATGGCTGGGTCTGGGCTCCCTCCTCTCCTGCCCTGCGGTGACTATCCGCTGCCTGGATCTCTTACCAAATTAGGATTCCTCTGCCCACCTTCCAGCCTGACAGGCTGTTGCAGGAGTTTATACCGTGGCTGGCTAGGAACTTCTTTCTAATTATAAGCCTAAATATATTTGTGATCCAGATGAGCTTCTAGGAGCCTGGATTGGGCTTTTTCCCTAGCGTGTTTTCGTGATGCGTGGATCCTGTCCCCCCTCAGCCTCTCCCTGTGACTGATGCTGCCCCTCTTTAGGGGACTCTTGGGGGTCCCCAAGCTGACAGCCTGCAGCTGGAGGCGAGATCTTGTGCAGTCCCCTGCCCCAGCCTGTCTCTTGGGGACAGAGGGGTGCTGGGGTGTCACGTTTCCTCAGGAGAAGGGAATTTTTTTCCCCCCTTTGAGATCCCTTCTGCGCTGCTCTGAGGGACTGTGATCACCCCGCAGCTCAAGGAGGAGGGGATGACCTTTCTAAAGTTACAGGGAGAGGCTGGGGGGAGGAAGAGAGGCACTGCAGGTCCTGCCAGGCCACGAGAGGTGAAGGAGAGGATGTCAGGGCACTGCTGATGGGCAAGGAGGGCTGGAAGAGGACGTGTCCTCCAGGTGCCACCAGCCCCACGCTGAGGCTCTGCGTGTCCCTCCGTGGCACCTCAAACCCTTCCTGGGGACCAGTTCAGCAGAGCCCAGCAGTACTGGTTGTCCCCGTGGGCTGGCCATCCACACAGCTGGGGAAGAGCTGGGGAAGGAGGGAGCAGGGAGGTTTAAAAATAGTCTCTGTCTCATTTTTGCAGCTGTCACTCATGGTGCATGAGCCAGCCCGAGGCCTCCCAGCTCCTGCACACCCTCTGCGTTACGTAATAGGGAGAGGAGAGCCAGGCATGGCTTCGGGCTGGGGGCAGGCGGGGACGTGACATTCACGCTGCTCTGCCCAAGCCCATGAGCAGCTCTGGGGTGCCCAGGCCCTGGAAACAGCCCCCAGGCTGCAGAAAGCAGCTGGCAGGGCTGGCAGCGGGGTGCAGGGTGGAGATGAAGGCTGGCCTGCTGTGTGGGCTGCTGGCAGAAAGTGGGCAGGAGATGCCACCGTGCTGCTGGGGCAACAGGCTGGTCATGGGCTGAGGGGTGGGCTGGGGGTGCCACAGTCGGTCCTGAGGGGTGAGGTGTGCCAGAGGGGAAGATGTGACCCCAGCAGTGGGGGAAGGAGGGGTGCAGTGGTGGCACTGGGAAGGGGAGGAGGAAAGGGGTGGCAAAGCAGCTCCCCAGGAGGATGGGAAGAGCAGGAGGTGTGGGAGGGTCTGGAGGAGTGAGGAATGGGACATCAGTGCTGAGGGGAGCTGGAGTGAGGAGGGGCTGAGTGGATGGGGAGAGGTCTGAGTGGGAGGCAGGGTGAGAAGGGCAGAAGAGTGCTCCAGGTCCCCCCCACCTCAGCCACGTGCCTCTCCCCGAGCACCCCCAGCTCCAAAAACCGCTGGCCTGGGGCAACTCCAGAGGCAAGGGGGAGGTGGCAGGTCAGGAGGACAGAGCTGGGCAGGGGGGCGAGGCCCTCGCTGCCAGCCTCAGCCTATCTCATCCAGAATCACTCCCAGCCCTCCCACCTTCTGGCCAGGAACTGAGCCATATGTCTGCTCGCTGCAGGAGCCTCTCCTCTCCCAAAGCTCAGCGGCTTCCCGGGCCAGCACACAACCCCACCCCAGGGAGTCACGGGGGGGGTGGCTGTTTAAAGCGTGGCTCCTGAGCTCCAGCCACCTGCCTGCGGGCTGAGAAGGACCCCGGAGGTCATGCACGGGGGGCTGGCTGCTGAAAGCAGGGCTGAGAGCCGGTCCCCTTCCCCCCGGGGCAGAGGGAGACCTTGGGGTTCCTCAGCAGCCCCCTCCTCGGCGGGCAGAACGCTGCAGCTCAGGCCAGGCTCCCACAACACCCCAACCAGCCGTTGCCCGGGGGCTTGGCAAGCCCGGGGCTAGTCTGGCAGCCACGAGGCCACCTGATGAGCAGGAGGCATGACCTGGAGCTGCAGGGATGGTGCTGGGATGATGCTCGGGTTCTCCTGCTGGAACTGGAGCCCAGGCATGCACCTTCAGGCAGCTCTGGGGAAGTGGCTGTCCTGGCCAGTCCATACTCATGGCATATTCCAGCTGCTCCCTGCTGTTTTCCTTCAGCACCGACGTCCCAGAGCAGTGAGTAAGTCCCCGTGTGTGAGCTCCCGGCCACCCCAGGATGTGTCCAGAGCCCTTCCCCAGAGCCTGGGGGCTTCTGCTGCCTCCTGTGCATCAGCCTCCCAGGGAGCATCTTGCCACAGGGGAGCTGTGCTCCTGGAGACACCCAGGAGAACTTTTCCCTCCTGTAACACACGTCATTCAAGCTCCAAAGAATCACCAAAGGTAAGAGGGAAGGTATTTGTGCTATTTGCTCATTAATTGTTTCCAGAAAAAGGCAGGTCTCATCTTTTCCAAGACAGCAACAGCAGGGGAGGAAGGAAGCAGGTGTGGGGAGCGTTGTCCTCTCCACACCCAGCTCCTCCCTGTCTCCCTTTTCTGGCCCGTTGGAGGGCTGCTGTCTCTCCATTCCATCCCATCCCATCCCTCCCTTTGTGTTTCTTCTCCATTTCCCTCCTTCCATCCCCTTTACTTTCTAGACTTCATTTTTCTCTCAGCTAGACTTTGATCTTTCCATTTCTTTTGCTCTGTCCTCTTCCTTTTCCCTCTTCCCTCCCTGCCTCCTCTCTCTCCCTCATCATTTGCTAGTCAGTGGTGGCCACTAGCCAAAGCAGTGCTGGAGCTGTCAATAAAGGAGCCCTCCAACTCCTCCTCCAACCACTTCCACCCGAGACCGTGGGCTCTGAGCCATCTGCAGCTTAAACCTCTCTCAGCTGAGCCCTCCTCGCAGGCAGCTGGGCTGCACTGCACCTCTACAGCTGTCCAGGCAGAGGCAGACACAGCAGGGGAGGGGTCATGGCTGCTCCAGCACGTGCTTCGTGCACCAGCTCTCCATGGAGCCACATCATGCCCACAGGGGCTGAGGTTTAGGGGTCTTCTCCCCACTGCCTGCAGGCCCCTTCACACCCTGGGGTCATATCTGTGGTGATGGGATGTGCTACATAGAGGCCACTTGGAGCCTAGCCTAGCCCTCAGCTAACAAGACCAAGCTGTTCTCATGTCTCTTCCTTCACTGTGAAGTGGTTTCTTCATCATCTTCTTCATTAGAGGATCTGGAGAGGGCTCAGGACAGAGGCAGCAGTGGCAAAGTGACACGGGCCATGAAGAGGTCAGGACTGGGGGCAATGGGGCAAAGCTGGGAGTGGGTAGATTGAGACTCACCAGGAGCGTGGTGAGACCCTGGGATGGGTTGCCCAGGGAGGTGGTTGAGGTCCCATCCCTGGGCGTCTTTAAGGCCAGGCTGGAGGAGGCTCTGGGCAGCCTGATCTAGTGGGAGGTGTCCCTGCTCGTGGCAGAGGGGTTGGAACTGGGGGATCCTTGTGGTCCCTTCCAACCCTGACAGATTCTGATTCTGTCTTAGCAGAGGACTTAGTAGTGTTGGCTTGATGGTTGGATTGATGATCTTGGAGCTCTCTTCCAGCCTAAAGGATTCTATGATCCACCTGAGGAACCGTAGGGCTTCAGGATTCTGCTTCCCATGGATGACTGTGTTACCTGATCTTGAGCAAGGCCACACGCAGCCTGTTGGCAGGCTGAGACATCTTGGGACCACCTGATATTAGGTCAGAAAAAAAAGGATGGTGGCTGGAACTGGCACTGACCCCTTGGGAAGCAGGGTTGTGCTCTGGGGGTGGCTCTGCAGCAGTGCCAGGGCTGGGTGGTGGGCAGCCTGGAGCTGCTTTGGGGGGGGATGATGACCTGATACCTTGACAATGACATCTGGTGGATTCAGCCCTGTGGTATTTTTGTAATAGCAGAGCTGTGAATTGCAGCTTCCCAGCTAAATTGCACTTGAGTAATGCTCTCATGACTTGACTATCTCCCCAACATTTTAATTAGTCATTTCTGTCTTCCCTGCTGGGACGTGGTATGAGCACAAAATTATTGTTATTAGTACAAAATGGGTGCCCTGGCTTTTCCTGAGATGGGGCTGCTTCAGCAGCAGTGGGTCCTCTTAAAGGTGTTTATGGAGCCACAGGGGGGAAAAAGCATGAACACAATGGACACAGACCCCAAACCAGACATTTTGACCCCTCTTCTTTGCCCCCACGTAGGGGCTGGCACCGTAACGCTCCCACTGAAGCCAGCTCTGCTACTGGGCACAACAGAAACAGAAGCAAGACCTTGGGGAGGGATGGCCACGACAAGAGCCTGGGGAGGAGAGGATCCAGAGCTCCCAGGTGTCCTGACTCTTCCCTGTGGGTAGGCAGGCAGCTCTCTGCTCCTGCTTTCCACAGAGCTCTGCGGGGGCAGTCTGTACTCACAGGTTACACAGCGTGGGGATCACAAACCCCACACCCCCTTGGGCTTGAGCAATCAGACCCTGCTCACTGTTTCCCTTAGTGAGGGAACTGAGTGATGGCATGAGGTAGCCTGACATAATCCTGTTTGCCTACAAAGAACACACCAACTCCTGCTTCTGTAAGCACAGCAGGAGTCAGACTGCATCAACAGCTTCTTTGCTTGTAGCTCTAAGCCTCTTTTTAACCAGTTCTTCAACCTGCTTGAAAAAAAATCTCCTCAAGGTCTTCCTGCATGCCAAGCTGCACGTTCCTGGCCACGCTGCCCACACATTTCTAGTTCCCACTGCCACTCTTCAGCCTTTCCTCTCCCCACTCAGGGCTTCTCTCCCCAGCTTTGCTTTGGGGGCAGTGGTTCCAGGTGCCTCAGGAAGGCATTCAGTGAGACAAACCCAGCTTGCATCAGACAGTGACATTTATGCCCCTCTATCATCCTATTGCATCGACGTGCTGGTGTGTCAATGCTCCTGATTAAACACCCCTGGGGTTTAATGAGTTTTCAAGCTGCTGTAAACCAGAGGTCATGAGTGTGGCCACTCCAGTAATCCCAAGAGAATTTTGGACATCGTGGGGGGAGTGGCAGAGCCCAATCCAGCTGCAGCATCCTTCTGAAGGCTGAGGGGTGCTTTGGAGACTTCCACAAAACAAGAATCCACCTTGCAAAACCCATTGGCCCAGCTGGGCAGCAGAGACTGGTCTGAACAAGCTGCTCAGTGAGCTGCCCTCGTCTCCAGCCACGCTTCTGCAATCCCTGCATCAGCCTCCTGCTCTGTCATTAGCTCCTGGGCACCAGCCAGAAACTGTGGCAACACCTGGACTGCTCCCCGGGCTGCTGCAGCAGTGCCAGCAGAGCTGGGCAGCCTCTGCCAGCCCAGCCAACTGTGCCACTGTGCAGCCAGGGAGGGGAAATAACCCACTGGAGGAGCGAGGGAGATGGAGAGGTGAGGACTGGGGGTGTACAGGAGGGTGAGTCCCACATCCCCCAGGTGGATGAGCTCCAACCTGGGCAATCCAACTGGTGGCACTGGCTGGTCTCAGAGCCAGAGAGCTGGGAAACACTCCTGGGGTCTTCCTATAGCCCCCAGCAGCAGGGAAATGTGACACAAACATCACAGAAGTGCCTTTGCATCTGCTCACCCTCCTTTCCAGGCTGTTTGGTGAACAGCACCTGCAGGGGGGCGGAGGACAAGCTCAGCTGAGGGCCAGCAGGAGTGTTTAACTCCCCGAGGTCCAGTTTGCTCGTCCCCTGGCAGGGTGTGAGGAGCCCAGCACCAGCCAGGGCTGCGGCAGGGCGGGCACCAGGCAGGACTGGAGCTGGCTGTGCCCCTGGGCAAGAGGCTTTGGAGTGGCTGTGAGCTGCAGAGCCGTGGCCCTGCAGCCTGCTTGGCTGGTGACAGAGCCTGGAAAGCCACCACAAGGTGAGTGAGATCCTGCCAAGGGACAATCACCTCCAGGAGGAAACGTGGCTCCCTCCAAGGGCAGCAGTTACCAGTTCCCCCACCCATATCTTGAGGTGTAGGAGAAGGTGCCCAGCAGCCTTGCCAGGCGTGGGAGGAGAAGAGCTCTCTGTGCATTCACAGCCTTCAGCAAAGACCCTGCAGGGGCCAGGAGAAAGGCAGAGAAGTAAGTGGGGGGTCCCCTGGCTCATCCTACCTCCCTCAGCAGAGCTGTAGCCCAGAAAAATAGCTGGGATATTTATCTATACATAAGAGGTGGGTTTGGGTTTCGTGAGATCACAGCCAGCTTGCCTGTGCCCAATTCTGTCAAGGTCCACGAGCCTCAGTGGATAAAATCAGTGGTATTCCTCACCCAGGCAAACCCCACGACCCTCCCTTTTATCTCCCAGGCTCTGGAAGCCAGCAGGCACCTCCAGCCTGTCCCAGGAAGCTCTGCCACCCCACTGAAGTGACACGGGCTTCTCCAGAGAGGTGCTGTGGTGATGCTTTTGTGGCTCCCTCGTGGTGATGGGCAGCTCCCAGCAGCTCCTGCAGCCCTGTGCTGGCACAGCACCTCCAGGGAAGACACTTGCACAACTTTGGAGGACGCTCCAGGTATGTCAAAGGCCAATGTCCAGGCCCAAAGCAGTTCTGGGCTATGAAGCTCCACTGGCCAGGCAAGGGAAGGGTCAGCACAGAGTTTCTGCTGCTGACCTCTGCCCCGTGGTGGTGCTTTGCAGGCTGCTGTGGTCCTCAGGTGACCTGGTTCAACCCGTTTATCCTGCTTTCCAGGAAAGCTCAGCAGCAGCAGGGGGGGGCAGAGATCAGTGAGGTGCTGCTGGGAGACCCACAGTTGCTCCACAGTCTCAGAGGAGTCAGCACTTTGATCTCAGGCACCCCACGAAACGCTGGGGCCAAGGCTGGATGGACTCAGGACCTTTCACAGCATTTTAAGGTGCACATTGGGAAGCCTGGAGGGTTTTTTTTCTTAAAAATATAAAATAGGAAAATCTCCTTGGCTGTGATGTCCTTGTGCTGAATATCTGTATGACCAAGAGAGGTGGTCAGTGGCTTTCTCCTGCAATAAGTACCAGTCCAATACCAGTTTGATGGAGCACACACTGGTTAGATGCTGTATTATTCTCTGCTTCCTATTGAGGTCCCCACTATTGCCTCTGTAACCATTGACTTTGGGCTGGTTTTGACTTATGAGCACTGATTTAGTAAAAAAATTCCCAGCACAAGTATCCTCATGGAGGAAAACAGTATTTTTCAAAGTGCCTTTGGAGAACAGAGGCACTCCAAGATTAAAAATAAAGACTCACCAGAATGAAATAATCTCTCCTAGCTGCTGTGGGTTGCCCAGTTCATCTCCATGGCCAAGCTTCTAGTCTGAAGGACCAAGTGAGGTCTCCCTTGAGTGGTTTTGTTTTATGTTTTATCTGTGCTGTGATTGATAATCTGGAATACAGGAAAGTTTCCTTGCTTATGTTTCCAAAACTGCGTCACCAAGGCACTATCCTCCCGCCCTCTACTCCTCAGCCCTGGCCTGGCCTGTGGTCTTCCAGAGCGTCCTCCCAGTTGGAGCTGGGTGCCACAGTGGTGATGGGCACGGGCAGGGACAGAGGGCAACCTCAGCAGAATTTTGGAGAGGCACCCAGGGCCTGGCTGCCGTGGCACCAAGGCCTCTGCAGGAGCACGTGTTGACAGTGAGCCTGGCTGCAGGAAAATGCAACGTGTGGGTCATTTTGAGTTTGGGGTTTTTCCCCTGATGACATTCCCTGCTGCACCTTCTGCAAGCAGTTTCTGGCTGATTCACTGCAAGGAAAACTTTGTCCTTGGTGGAAACACCCTGCTGAGTGGGAGGGACACGCTCCCTCCCAGGGATCTGCTTCCTTCAGCAGCCAGGCTGCATCAGCAGCACGGCAGGCTGGGAAAGTACAACAAAAATAAGCCAAAAAAAACCCTCCAGTGGGTCTCAGCAACTGCAGAATTACATGGGGACCACACTCACCTCTTTGGGACGTGGTGAAGAGGGAGTGAGTTGCCCCCATGCCTCCACATGCACCATTCCTGGCCCCTCCTCAAAGGCAAAGTGGCAAAATTTGACTATGAACCTTCTCCACAAGAGCTCTGCTCTTCATAACCCGCCGCTGTGCCTCCAAGAGCTTTTTGGGCGGGAAAAAAGGATAAAAAAAAAAAGACCAAAAAAAACCAACTCACGTGTCCCTCCTGGGCACACGCTGGAGTCACTTCTGCCCCTGGCAATGGCCCCAGCAGCTTGGTCACTGCTCCAAGTGGCCGGTTACTGGGCAAGGCTCAGTGTGCCAGCCAGGGCTGGGACCAGGGGGCTGGAGCCTCCTTCTCCTGCAGCTTCCCAAGACACAGCCCAGGCCCCCCGAGGCGCGGAGGGGACGGTGGGGGAGCAGCTCTTCAAGGCCCAGGGCGAGCGTGTGCCCGGCCGTGTTTGCCTTGGAGCCCAGCCACGCAAACCCAAGGCAAAGGCAGGAGGTTTTGGGGGGGGAGGGGGGTGGCTAACCTTGGCCAGAGGCAGCCTCCGGTGCCCCCGCACAGGGGCTGGCAGGAACTGGCCGTGCCCGCTGCCCTTGGCTCCGTCCCACGTGCAGGGGGAGCAGGTGGCGTTGGCAGCACAGCTCCTGGGGGACGCCAAGGACTCGGCAGGTCCCGGCCCCCTCGCCCGTGGGGTTTTTCCACCTCCCAGACCCGGCAGGAGTGGGGGGTGGAGCTGGTGGCTGTCGGTGCCTGTGCCAGGCTGACACAAGCCCGAGGCCCCGGGGCAGCAGCAGACACGCCTGCCGGGGCACACTTGGCCTCTGACGCCTGTGTAAGGCTTTCCTCAGGTACCAGCCTCCCCAGAAGCTGCTGCTGGCACAGAGTGAAAGGCCCAAGGCTGAAGTGTGGCATGTGAGACACTGGGCCAGGCTGCCCAGGGAGGTGGTGGAGCCATCGTCCCTGGAGAGGTTCAGAAAACACGTAGACGTGGCACTACAGGACGTGGTTTAGTGGCCATGGTCGTGTTAGGTTGATTTGGGTCTTTTCCAGCCTTAATGATTCTGTGATTCTCTTGATTCTCTTGATTTTTTTACCCAAGCTGTCTTCACTTTTTAGGCAGGATCCCACCCGCTCAGTGACTCAAGTCCCAAGCTTCCTTCCTAACAGCAGAGTCCCCTGTGACGAGTGTCTGAACGCCACCCCCACACCCCTCGTTTTGGGGGTTCTGCCAGACGAGTCCCATCTCATGGCTGTGCCTTGCTGGAGTACCCTGCCTGGGCACCCAGTCCCTGCCCAAACGACTGGCAGACTGCCCCGGGGGCACCACCTCGCCCCGGCTGAGCGCAGGGCTTGGGCCCCTCCTCTCTCCCGGGGCTGCTGGAGGGCAGACCCCCATCTCCCCACACGGCTTCCAAAGCCTGGCCCCACCCCTTGTCGTGACCTGTGCCCAGAAAAAGGGTCCGTGCCCCCTGCCTCACCCGTGCAGGGCGAGGAGCACTGAGGCACATACTCACCCTCCATTTCCAGCTCCAGAAAGGTGTCTGAGGGCAGGAGTTGGCGCAGGCTCTAGATAAATGATTACAAGGGGTTGAGACAGGAAGGGGAAAAGCAGTGCTGCTGCTGGGCAGAGGGTCACGCAGCAGGCACAGGCAGCAGCTCAGCTCCCAGGGCTCACACAGCCAAGGGCAAAGCAGCCCCAGCTCTGCCAGGAAGGAATCCAGGGGAGGGGGACTGAGGGGACACGGGCATGAATGCCAGCAGCCAGCACCAGCTCCACCTTGGGCTGCCCTGAGTCTGTCGGGAGCAGCCCCCATCCAGCAGTTCTGATTGAAGCTGAGGAAGGAGGGGTTAGGAAGAAAAGAAAAGCAAAAAAAACCCAGTTTCATCCTCAGGGCTGGTTCTCTGGATGGACACCTGGGATGGACACCGGCAGCAGGGCAGGCAGGGCCTACACATGCACCTTGACCCTTTGTTTGCTCAGAGAAACCCAAACTTGTTTGTCTGGGGGGGACACAGAGACAAGGAAGAGCTCAATCTCCCCAAATATGGGACAACCCCCAAGCCCCGGTCCACCCAAAGGTGGGCAGGGAAGGCTCCTGAGCCAGGCTGGGGACCAGCACACACCACACGACACCTGGTTAATATATCATGCTTTTAATACAAACTTAAAAAAATCTGGAACAATAGAAACTGTACAGATTTGATCAACCTTTGTTTTTTTTTTCTTTTTTTTTTTTTTGTCGTTTTGTTTTTAACTAAATCTCTAGACACACCAATGTCCCGTTCCAAAATATTGCACAACATTCTGAATACAAAACTCTTGATTGTATTCCTTCCTTCGCTC
>NW_008611957.1:0-3005 GCF_000691845.1 Merops nubicus | reverse complement strand
AAAAAAAAGAAAAAAAAAAAAAAACAAAAAAAAAAAAAAAAAAAAAAAATAAAAAAAAAAAAAAAAGACAGCAACCCCTCTGTTCCCCACCTCAGAAGCCCCCTCCTCGGACAGAAACAGCCAGAGCACAGATAGAAACCCCTCTGCTCAGAGCTGGAGATTTCTGTCCCCCTGTCCCTCCACTTCCTCTCTCCCCCCAGGCAACTGTGGGTCTTCTAAGAATTTTTTTTTTTTTTTTTTTCTTTTTTTTTTTTTAAATGTTTTTTTTCCTGAAAAAATATTTTTTCTCTCTCCTCTTTTTAAGAAAAAAATCTGGAAAAGAAAAAAAATTACAGTTTTTTTGTTTTTCTTTTTCTTTATGTTAGAAATATACATATATTATAGATACCTCTTCCACTTTACAAACGTAGCAAATGATTCCATACAAACTGGACGTCAACGGAAAGAACTCAAACCCATACAAAATTAAAGTTTAAAAAAAAAAACAACCAAAAAAAAAACCAAACAACCACAAAGTTTCTCTCTCTCCTTTTCCTAAGAAACCAGGTAAATTAGTGCAGGTTTGTTTTATTTTTATTTTTAAAAATAAAATTGAAGCTGAATGCCTACATCCAAGACTAGAAAAGCCCCGAAAAGGCTGTTAGTTCCCACTGCTGCCTGAGGCTGGGAGAACGTTTCTGAAGCACGTTGTTGTCCCTTTGGAGACACACACACACACAGAGGTTGGTCCCTCCTCTTCTTCTCCTTCCACTCACGCCCTGGGGTTGAAGCAGCTCTGAGAGGTGGGGCAGGGGCAAAGCGGCCCGGGGACATCCCCACCTCCCCCTGTGCTGGAGGGGAGTGAGCTGTCCCAGGGCAGTGGCTCACGGTGGGGGCAGTGGCGGGGGGGGACGACAACGGGACCAGGTCCTGCCATCAGGGGCTGGGCAACCCTCGAGGACAGCGTGGCAAGGGAGCTGGCCCTCAGCAGCACACTCCTGGGGAGGAGGATGGGGTGGCAGTGGTGATGGCCGAGAGGGGGGAATGAAAGGAAGAGAAAGGGGAAACCCAACAGCTCGGCCGGTCCTCGGCCACTCCTCCCAGCCTGGGAGCCTGCAGGGGCACGGGGCAGTGGTGGCAGTGTCCCTGGGACAGCCCCTCAGAGGCTCTCTGGTGACAGCTACAAGAGGGCCAAGTGCCGCGGAGGTCCAGGGAAAAGCACAAGGTCCAGGCCCATCTCCCCTCAGAGAGTGATGTCTTGGAAGAGCACACTGCTTCACAGGGCACAGAAGTGGGTTTTAGAGAGTGCTCCAGAGACATCATTAAAAGAAAAAACAAACCTCAAGTTTGGCAGGCAGCAAAAAGCTTATTTTTTTTTCTTTTAAACTGAGAACTTCAAAGACTGGAGTCTCATCATCTCCACCTCGCTCCTCTTCGCATGCTCTCACACTGCCCCAGCAGCCCCCAAGGAGACCTTCTCACCTAAGGGAGCCTCCACGTTGCCTGGGCAAGCAGCAGCCCTCCTCTGGCTTCCATGAAGGTGGGTTTTGGAGTCCCCAGCTGAACAGCCACAGCCACCCAACTGCAGCACATGGTGCCTGGAGAAGCCACAGGGGTGCTGCTGGATCCCACCTCTGCTCCCCCTGGGCTGACCTGGGCTGGCTGGAATGATGAGCTTACACCCAGAGCTTCCCCTCCTCCAGAAGGGCAGGGGAGGAGAGGGGACTGAGTCAGGGGTACACCCAGCTGAGAGCACAAACCCTTCTGCTACCAGGCAGGAGAGCAGCTTTGACAACAGAGCCCCTTCGCCTCCTCAAGTCGTGCTGCCTTGCTAGCTCAGAAGGAAGGGACCCCCTCCTGGAGATAAGAGGATGAACTCACAGCAGGGAATGAACTCAGACCTGAGGCCACCCCAGGTGGATGCTGGCCCCTGTTGCTGAGGGAGAACACGTGGGACAGAGGGCAGGATCCAAGAGGAGCAGCATGGCTCAGTGCCACCTGGCCCAGCCCCAGGGACAGGAGGGTGGAATTCATGCACCAGCCCGGGAGGGCACAGGCCCGGCCCCTCACTCGAGTGCAGGAGGAGATGACAACCAGAGCCACCCATCCCAGAGCACTGTCCTCCTGCAGCCAGGGCTGGAGGGGCCCAGGAGGGAGGGAGTGGGAAGCAGCCATTTCACAGTAACGCTCTGCCCTCCTCACTACGTGCCAGGAGGTGGCCAAGGAGAAGAGTCAGGGCTTCCCAGCACACAGACAGGACCAGCCAACACCAGCTTGGGCTGGAGCAGCAGCAGCACAACGGTCTGTGCCCGTGGGCATGGCAGATGCTCTCCATGTACACGCAGAGCCCTGACAGCCACAGCAAGCTCACCCACCTAGCTCCTGGCTAGAGCGTGTGTGTCTCCACTGACACTGACTCATCCTCCCCAGCCCTCCTCCAGTGAGGGGGCACCGAGGCAGACAACCCTACGCCCAGCTGGAAGGACCCCGTGTCCAGCGCAGGGAGTCGGGAGCATCGTGACCTATGGATGGCTGCACAGGTCCTGGGCTGGGGCAGGTGACAGGGGGGGAACACCAACAGCAAAAATTCCAAGACTCGTTTAAGGAGTAAAAAAAAAGTGAGTAGGAAAAAAGCACAGGGACTGAGTTTAAAAAACAAGTCAGTGCTTCAGGAGCGTTGCCAGCACAGTGCAACACCACTGGGCTCTCTCTTTCCCCCAGAAGCTATATTTATAAGATTTGAATATTTTCTGTATATTTCTAGTTTGCTTTTCTCTCCCTCTTTTTTTTTTTTTTTGTTTCATTTGTTTTGTTCTTGTTCCCCCACCCCAACCCCAACCTACTCTCCTTCCTCCTTTTCAGTTGGCCAGGACGACGGGCTGGAACGACTGGCTGGGATACTGCATGGCATTCAGGTTGTAGCTGAGTCCTTCCACGAAGGGAGACTTCTCCAAAAAGAGGCTGTTGGTGCTGCCACCGAAGACCTGAGCCACGTCGAAGGTCCCGCCCGTGGTGGTGCCAAACTG
>NW_008611956.1:2055-4778 GCF_000691845.1 Merops nubicus | reverse complement strand
CCCCGGGGCTCCAGCACCCGTCACGAGGGCCCGTGGGGCGTCTTGGGGGTCAGGCAGCTCCCAACGCCCCACACGCTGCACGAGCAATGCTGCACGTGTGAGACCCACTGCATAGCCCGAGCACAGCACACGCTGCAAGCACTGAGCACCGGGCACACTGCACACACTGCACTCAACACCCCCAGACTGAACACCACACACTGAACACCACACACTGAACACCACACACTGAACACCACACACTGAACACCACACACTGAACACCACACACTGAACACCACACACTGAACACCACACACTGAACACCACACACTGAACACCACACACTGAACACCACACACTGAACACCACACACTGAACACCACACACTGAACACCACACACTGAACACCACACACTGAACACCACACACTGAACACCACACACTGAACACCACACACTGAACACCACACACTGAACACCACACACTGAACACCACACACTGAACACCACACACTGAACACCACACACTGAACACCACACACTGAACACCACACACTGAACACCACACACTGAACACCACACACTGAACACCACACACTGAACACCACACACTGAACACCACACACTGAACACCACACACTGAACACCACACACTGAACACCTCACACTCCCTGGGCACTGCACACACGGCCCCTGGGCACACGCTGCCCATGCTGTGCACACTGCACCCACCCCTCCATACGTGCTGCACACCCAGAGCACACACTCTGAGCACGCTGCAGGGGTGCTGGGCACAGCACCGACAGGCACTGGGCACACGCTGTGTGGGGGGGGTGTGCTGGACGTGCTGCACACACACTGCACAGATGGGCACAGCTCACACACTGCACACACACTGCACACATGGGCACAGCACACACACTGTGCACTCCAGCACCACATGCACTGGGCACATACTGCACACACTCCCTGTGCACACTCTGCACACACAGACACCGTGCTCACTGTGCACACTCTGCACACACTGCGTGCCCACGGGTACTGTGCACGGACTCACGCTGTGCCCACACGCTGCACACCTTGCACACCCATTGAGCTGTGCACAACACACACACACTGCACACGCGTTGCGTCCTGCATAGACTGCCACACACACTCACACACTTCACACACTTAATTTCATGCTCATTCCACTGCACACTCATCCTCCTGCACCCCACTGGGTATGCCCTGAGCACTGCACACGTGCTGTGCACACCTCTGTCTACACACACACACACACACACACGCTGCTGGCACCCGCCCTGCCCGCTGCACACACCATGCACAGACACCCCACACAGCCCCCAGCCCTGCATGCCACCCTCTCACAACTCCCACTTATCCCCCCCTGGAGTTAGCTGGTGTCCTCTCTCCCTCCCCACACCCATCTGGGTGAATTTTTGCTGGGTGCTGCAGAGCTGTCCCCTTGCCAGAAGTGCCCCAGGGTTATGGTTTTCTGCCCTATTTTCACATTTGCCTACATCCTTGTGGTGGAAAGGGACCCTTAATCCCCAACAAATACTGCAGGAAGATTTCAGATGCCAGATAAAAAGCTTAAAGAGGAAACGTTGCAAGGGTTGAAAATGCTTATAAGAGTGCAGGAAAAAAAAAAGGTTATTATCTGGAGGGCACTGCCAGGTCACTCCAGCCACACATGGGGACCAACATTGGGTCCATCAGCTGTTCAGGGCCAGACTCATAACCCACGGGGAAGAGTGAGCTTGGAAGGGGAGAGCTGCTGGGCTGGAATGAGCTGACCTGGGCTTGGTGCCCTCCATGCCAGGGCAGCGGGCAGGGCAGGCTGGCTCTCAGCGATGGTGCTCCCATAAGACCCTTCGTTTTAGGTAAAATTGGGCTTTCAGCCTCGGGTGGGCGCCGCATCCCAGGCTGGAGCCACGGGCAGGGTCCCCGTGCCCAGGGCCCCGGCTCAGCCCCGGCACACCGCAGCCTGGGCCAGTGCTGCGGCAGAGAGAGGATTATGCCTTTGCATAACCCGTTTCTGGGGCTGCCCCGTCCTCCCATCCACCCATCCTGGGCCTGGAGCTGCATGGGGGGGTGGGTCCGGCATCCCCGTGCCCCACCTAACGCCCACGGTGCCCCCGCAGGTGCCACCATGTTCCTGAATAAGTGCGAGGGGGACCTGGGCGAGCTGCGGAAGCCAGGAGAGGGCGAGGGCACCCCGCCGGCCGCCGCCGAGGAGGAGCAGCCCAAGAAGAAGCACCGTCGGAACCGTACCACCTTCACCACCTACCAGCTGCACGAGCTGGAGCGCGCCTTCGAGAAGTCCCACTACCCCGACGTCTACAGCCGCGAGGAGCTGGCCATGAAGGTCAACCTGCCGGAGGTCCGCGTGCAGGTAGGGACAGTGCCTGGTGGCCCCAGCCCCCCAGACCCGTCCCCTGGGCAGCGACAGAGGGACCACGCTGGTGCTGGAAAGCTTTGCTCTGCTCCCAGCTCCATCGCTGGCGCCTTGCTCTGTGCCTCAGTTTCCTCAGGATGAGAGCAGCATCTCCACAGAGCCAGACGCTGCTGCCAGAACCAGAGAAGGGATTTAATGGCTGAGCCTTGTTCCCCCACAAGATCTTGGGTCAGCCCGTGTGCCAGAGGCTCCACCTGGGGAGGGAGATGGTTTTTAGGGATTTTTTCCCCCGCTGGTGGTGGCTGCTCCCATCCCTCCAGCTGATCCCGCTGGAAAGCAGC
>NW_008611956.1:0-2009 GCF_000691845.1 Merops nubicus | reverse complement strand
CAGCCACTCATGGCCACTTCCAGGTCTTTAGGGCTAGGAAGGCACAAGAGCCTGATGGATTTGGGGGTTTTAGGATTACCAGAGTGGGATGGTTATGGCCATGGGCGGGGCTGGGGAGGTTTTACTCCCTGGGCTGTAGGAGAAGGCTCTGCAGGGGATGGCACAGCCTGGAGAAGAGCCTGGGGTCCCACCAGTCTGCTCACCACCAGCCCTGGGATTGACTGGGCGAGGCCGGGGAGAGGGAAAGGGTCAGGGAGTTAAAGAAGTGACAAACTCAAAATCAGTAACCCCTCTACAAATGATCTGAGTTTCCCCGGCCTCAGACCCAGTCCAGGGCAACGCAGCGCAGCCATTTTCTGGGGAGGTCCAGATCACAGGGACACAAACCTCTGCCAACCTCTCTGAGCCACGAGCAGCTTCACAGAATTACAGGATCACTTAGATTGTAAAAGACCTCTGAGATCATGGAGTCCAACCACCCCCAGCACTGCCAGGTCCCCACTGCCCCGTGTCCCTCACCCCACATCTCCACGGCTTGGAAACCCCTCCAGGGGGGGGGACTCCACCACTGCCCTGGGCAGCCTGGCACAGCCCTGGGCAACCCTCCAGGGGAAGATGTTTTTCCTAATATCCAATCCAAACCTTCCCTGGTGCAACTTGAGGCCATTTCCTCTTGTCCTGTCCCTTGTTCCTTGGGAGCAAAGCCCGCCCCCCCCCTGGCTCCAGGCTCCTGTCCGGAGCTGTGCAGAGCCAGAAGGTCTCCCCTGAGCCTCCTTTGCTCCAGGCTCAGCACCCCCAGCTCCCTCAGCTGCTCCTCCCCACACTTGGGCTCTACACCCTTCCCCAGCTTCGTTGCTTTTCGGACACAAAGTTTGTACCAGTGTAGTCCATGTCCACCCACAGCTGAGCAGCCCATGGGAGACACCCACCTCACAGCCCAAGTGGGGTTCAGGGGACCAGAGCTCTGGAGAGCAGCTCCCGTGGGGCAAGATGTCACCGCTGGCCTTGGCTCACTGGTCCTTCTCGTTCCTGTGGGGTTTGGTGTTGCTGTGGCAACTTGGCTTCTAGAAGTTATTATCAAGGAGCCTTGGAAAGCCAGACGACGTTATACCAAGGACCATACAGGTGTTTGTGGGGCTGGGGTGCACAGTCCTGTGGAGCAGCAGGGGCAGGGGCTGTGCAGTGACTCCTCTCACTTTCCACACCTCGGAGGTGCCCTCGGTCTCTGGAGCCTGTGGGAGAGGCTCAGCAGAGGTGTGCGGTGGGCTGTGGATTGCTGGAGCCCACACGAGACCCAGCACACAGGGTCGTGAGGGACCCCATGAGGGATGGGATGCCCCATACGGGACACTCCACCCGGAGCTCTCCGTGTGGGGCACCCTGTGTGGGGTACAGCACAACAGGGCACCCTGCATGGGGCACAGCACATGGGGCACCCCCCAGGGCACAGCGTGGGAGGCACCCTGCGAGGGACCAGCTGGGCATGGTGGGGCTCACCCTGGCTCTCACCTCGCAGGTCTGGTTCCAGAACCGTCGAGCCAAGTGGAGACGGCAGGAGAAGATGGAGGCCAGCTCCATGAAGCTCCACGACACCCCCGTGCTCTCCTTCAACCGGCCCCCCATGACACCCAACGTGGGGCCCATGAGCAACTCCCTCCCGCTCGACCCCTGGCTGACGTCCCCCATCTCCAGCGCCACCAGGGTCCACAGCATCCCTGGCTTCATGGGAGCCCCCCAGGCCCTGCAGCCCCCCTACGGCGGGCACTCCTTCCTCAACAGCCCCCCACCGATGGCACAGGGCATGCAGCCCATGGCCCCCACACCCTACCAGTGCAGCACCACCTTTGTGGACAAGTACCCGCTGGAGGAGGTGGACCAGAGGAGCTCCAGCATCGCCTCGCTCCGCATGAAAGCCAAGGAGCACATTCAGACCATTGACAAGACCTGGCAGCCCATTTGATGAACGCTCCCCCCAACCCTGCTGGCCCCTGGCTCCTGCCCCCAGCATC
>NW_008611955.1:16402-36150 GCF_000691845.1 Merops nubicus | reverse complement strand
GGGCAGCGCTGCGGCACGCGCCCGCCGACGAACTCGCTCCACGCTCCTTCCCCTCCCCTGCGAAGGCGCTGGAGCCCACCCCGCGCCAGCCGCCGGCCCTCTGCAGGAACGGGGTCATTTTTAGCAGCTCTCTTCCTAGGCTAAGCTCAGAACTCGCTCTGCCTTCTGAAAGGTGACGCTTGGCCACGCCAATGGCTTCCCCCCAGTGGGCCACGCTACGAAATTATGATTGCAGCACTTCACATCACAAGCTTTAAGGCAAGAACTGGCAACATTTTCAAATATTTTTTTCAGTTTTTCCATTTGAAGAATACTGAAAACGTATCTAGTCAGCGTCACGCTAATGGTATTTGCATTCTCTACCATCTGAGTGTCCTGCCCCTGCAGGTGACTCCTTAAGAAGTGATGCTTCTCTTCGTGTTTGCCACCATTTACCACTAAAGCCACCAATGATTTGGATTCCAAACTGTTTCACATTTCCGGCACAAAAGATCCCAAAGTAATTCATATGCACCAGTCCGACTTGTTTCATAATTTATCCTGGTGAACATTCCTTACAAGCTTAACGTGACAGGACTTGAATGAAGACCTCAAGGCTGTACTTCTTTATACAGAGTATCAATCACCAAACCAGCGAACACTTGGGGTGGAACTACACCACGTGACACTACACAGAACAGAGGTGCAGGGGAATTTTGATGAAGGGTGCCACATCAAGCTCTAAATTTTAAAATATTTCTATTACATCTTCACTGCCGGCATACTGAGAGGATCCCTGTATGATCCTGTTTAGAAGGGACACCTCAGGAGTTTTCCGTCCTGAGCTCCTGCACAATACATTATGAGGTTAGACAAGGCAGTTCAGGGCTTCACCTAGCTTGGTCTTGAAAATTTCCAAGGATGGAGTCATCAGAGCCTCTGCTCCAGCTGCTCCAGCTGACTATCATCGCCACTGAGAAGTTTTTCCTTATAACCAGTCAAACCTGAAAAGGAGCTTCTAAGATACATGTGGGAGCCCACGCAGTATTTACTGAACTCAGCTTCACAGGTAACGCTATTTGCTTTCTTGAGATTCCAAATTCGGGGCTCCAGTAAGTAGAAACATCTCCATCATGTTGACCAAACTTTGGAAATGATTCTTCACATCAAGATTTTGCATATCACCTGACTGACCACCCTTCACTGTTGAGAACTGATCTCCAGAATACACTTAAAGACCCTCAGCTATAGAGCAGCTTATGAATTAACTATTATATTACTATTTCCTCAAAGACTCTTTTGTATTAAAAACAAACAAACAAACAAACAAGTGTAATTCTTTTTTAATTCGTGGCTTCACTGGCATGCAAAGTCATTTTGGGTGGTAAGAGAAGCAGAAATGACAACCACTCCACAGTGTTTGTGTAACTGAAGACTAAAGAAGCCTGTTTACACATAGTTTAACACTCAAAAGAAACTCTGAACAGCTGAAATGCCTTATAAATAGCTCAGACCCAGAGGAAGTGCAAACGTCTGCATTGTGAATTGTAGATCTTAATTACAGACAATGGCTGGTACAGCAAGTAGCACGGAAAAAAAAAAGTGAAACAGTTGCACTGTTCATGGTTGGCAATAATTCTTCAGGAAAATATTTACTATCAATCAGTTATGAGAAAAGGGACTCTGCGCTCATAAAACAGCACGTTGCTTCTCATACTAGGACCATTTTGCTTCAGCATAATCTGAATTTAAACAGCTTGTTTCCTGCGGATATAATTTTGGAAATAAATAAAACAAGTCTATCAAAATCTGGAGAATGTGTGTGGTGGGGTGGGGGGAGCAGGAATATCACATTTCCTTCTCAGTCATTTGCAAAGAGGTTATTGGATCAAGGGGAAGCTAAAGGATAAAGATTGTCTTGACCAAAAAAAAAACCCAACCCAAGAAGAAAAAGCCAAACCTGAGAAACTCGCCATTAAGATAAATGTAGACACTACTAAGAAAGGTAGATCATCACTAGGTCAAAGCTTTTAGATAAACCTGCAAGCTGTTTTCTACCTGTGCTATCTAAACACTGAGAATTCATCGTTTCAAAGCAACTCTTACACATTAAGTGATCCCAGCAATGTCCCTGCAATACCTGCCACTCACATGTCCCTCTTTTTACAGAGAGAATACCTACCGCAGAAGGGTAGAATGAGATGCTTAAATCTCTATTAGCCAGTGGCTGAGGCAGTGTTTATCCAGTTTGCAGTGGCCTCAGAAACTGTTATCCCAGTGAAAGGCTTATCCAAGCCACAGAAGGGGACACTGCTACCAAGGGCTTTGGAGCTAGAAGCACGTCCACTGCATCATTACACAGAAGCTTAATACTAAAAATTAAGGTATGGAGGAACATAACGTTCTCACGAAAAGAGTGGAAGGTGTATCAGGAAACAATGTAGCTAGTCAGATAATATTTGTTCATTATTCAAATTCAATCTCAAGGACTGAAAAGGCTTCAAAAGCATTGGAAAACTACGCGTTATCTGAAAAGATAGCAACGTGGTGGCATATAGCTGCAGAACTCTGAGCTGGTTGTGTTGTTCACACAGAATAAACGCAGGGACACTCAGGAAAGAGAAGCCATCAATCTGTGACATAAAGGGACTTAAGAGTACAAGAGGGACACTCTGCAGAACCATTTGTCCTACTGCCAACTGGAACATCCAGCCTGGAACCCTAAATGTTTGTTTATTACAGAGTACTTGTGATTTCTCCTTTGAATTCATATAACAATTCTGAGATCAACGTTATTATTTTGCATACAATCTTTATTCTAAAAATTCTGAAGTAGTGATGCAGAATGAACTGACAAAGGAAGCTAGATTTCAATTACCAGGTACTTGCACCACTCCTTGCTTAAACTGAATCACCACTGAAGGTAAAATGTGTAGCTATAGCTAAATAATACTATGTATCATTGAAAGAAAATTTCACATAGCATACTTTTAAGTGCCAAGCCCTGTTCTGTACTTCCAGAATGGAGCAGAACATATCTCTGCCCCTCGTTCACTACAAACAGGTTGCCGAGCAGGGAGAACATCACCCCACGCTAAAGCAGGAGTTTTTATCCAAGGGTCAAAAAAGCATCATAGAGTTAAATTTCACCACATTTCTGCAAGGAGAGTATTATTCAGTTCCCCTTTTGAAGAGGAGCAAGAAAATCCATCATGGCCACAGAGAATAAAACCACAGTGCTAAAAATAAAGAGTATAAGCCCCTTCTAGATTCCTACTTCAATCCTGTAACCACCACAGCATGCACATTTAAAAGTGTGATGCACTAACCAGAGACTCCTTAGAAGATACAACATGCTTAGAAGACCCTGAGAAGTCCCTTCATCTGCTGGGACCTTAAAAAGGAGGACCAGTTATCACATGTGGCTGGCAAGGAGTGGTCTAAAACAGCGTCTCATTTTTCAAGGGTGGTGTGCGTGACTGTATTTTTCTTCCTCCAATTTCACTTAGATAAAGATAGAGGCAAAGAATCTCTCCCAGCTGCTGCTGAGCTCAGAACTAAGTAGAAACCTGGGGATGCTGTATGCCATTTGGAAGGTGTCTTTGTGCTGTCTCTGGCAGGTATGCCATTGGGTACCTATCTCTGGCACATTTAGGAAGGAATTCAATGTGCAAAATAAAACGGAGAATAGTTCTTTATATAGCAGATACAGACGAACTGGAACTGACTGCAGGAGTTAATAAACAGTAAAGACCTATCTAATGAATGCAGGAAATGGGTATTGACTGCTGAACTCTGTGAAATCAGCTGTATGCCTGTCTCTTGCTGGGAAAGAAAAGTGCACTTTGAATCAGAGTTATTTCCATGATCCAGGGAAAAGCAAAACCTAACGGTCTCCAAGTGAATGGCAAAACTGAAACCTAATACAGCCCACATTATTAAAGAGTGAAAAGGTAAAACCTCCGAAAACAGGAACACATCTAAGCCACCAAAGCAAACACTAAGCCAAGGAGACTGGAGACACAGCAGAGCATCCCTCACCACAGAGCAAATTGGAAGTGTGAAGGTCACCACAGAAAATAAGCAGTCCCGGGCGCAGAACAGAAAAGAAACTTGTTTGCACACCCAGAAGCATCACAAGAATCCTAGTGACATACCAGATGCCAGGGGACTTTAACTGTGCCCCTCTCTAATTGAGGATGAAGCACACACCAACGCCATTATCTGGCCTGAAGATACTGGCTTACAAAATATGGAACAAACAATAGGAACAGATGCTCATTTGGCCAGATTTCAATAAGCCTCATTAAAATCAAACACCCTGTCCTTGGAGCTCAGGTTCATGCTACATTTCTACATTATTTAAGCACCTAGAACCAATTCCTGAGAATGTTGTCCACTTATGGTTGCACACCAGTAGTATCAGATGAAGATATCCTCTCACAGATATTATTTGGCTTCTAAAGAGCCAATCAGGAGGAGATTGTGCGTGTGTGCGAATGCACATATATAAAAACACACTTAGAGTTTGCATTTCCTTTCTAAAAACATTAGGTTAAATAGCATTGAGTCATCGACTCATTAAGGTTGGAAAAGACCTCTAAGATCATCAAGTGCAGCCATCAAGCCAACACTACTGTGACCACTGAGCCATGTTTCGAAGGACCATGTCTACACATTTTTTGAACACCTCCAGGGATGGTGATGCCACCACCTCCCTTGGCAGCCTGTTCCAATGCCCCACTATATTAAGTTTGATCATCAGACTTGTTGATCACTCAAAAGCAATGGGCAAAAAGATGTTAAACAATTAACAGAAGAATTCCTGAGGATCGAAGAGAACTGATGTTACACTTCATACTCATAGAATGGTTTGGGTTTTAAAGGACCTTAAACATCATCTAGTTTCAATACCCCTGCCACGGGCAGGGACACCTTCCACTAGAGCATGCCTCTCAAAGTCCCATCCAATCGACCACTCCCAGCAGGGCAGCATCCACAGCCTCTTCAGTCAACCTGCTCCAGTGTCTTACCAACCTCACAGTAAAAAATTATTTCCTAGTATTCTAATCCAAATTTACCCTGTTTCAGTTTAAAACTGTTACCTTTCATCCTATCCCTACTCTCCCTGATAACAAGTCCCTCCCTATCTTTCCTGTAGGCCTTTAAGTGCTGGAAGGCTGCTATAACGTCTCCACAGAGTCTTCTCCTCTCCAGGCCAAACAATGCCAACTCTCCCAGCCTGTCCTCATAAGGGATGTCCTGCAGCCTCCTGATGATCTTCATGGCCCTCCTCTGGACATGCAAAAACAGGTCCATGTCTTTCTTATGCTGTGGGCCCCAGAGCTGAACACAGTAATGAACGCAGATCACACAGGTGACATCCATGCATCACAATATATAATTTTTTCAATTTTAAATCCCACCTCTTCAATCAAAACATGCACACTTGAAACCATTTCTACTGCTCCTTATTTGCTTCTACACAAACATGCACAAGTCTTAACAATGGGGTTTCTTTTCAGAGGACAAATACCAGAAAAGCAGGGCTAAGAACAATATGCAAAGATTCATTAGTACACGATATTCTAGTTTTATTTTAAATGTCTGAATAAAACTAGATAATTCATAGTTTTGCAAAAGCCACTGATCACCTGGCTGCACAGGCATGACATCATAGGAAACCTTGTCTGCCCAGTTTTCTGTAACACAGACTTCCTTGAGCCATCAAAAAGACAGTGGCCCTATGCTATTTTCCATATTTAAAGCCAGATATTTGTTCAATATAACTTTCTTTTTCCTCCAGTTTAGAAGGAATGACAGTTGTTAGGTTGGTAATTTACATCTGGATGTCCTGTACAGAAGCAGTTGTTCACAAGAGACCTTGATAGATGGGACTATGCTTCAGTCTGAAAAAAGATATCTCAATATTGATGTGTGTGGCCTCAAGGGAAACTGCATTTCATTCTTTGAACAAACTTTAGAAACATCAAGCAGGCTACCAGTAAATGGCATTAATACAGTCTTAACAGCGCACAACTTTCTTTTTTGCTTCTAGATGCAGAATTGGAATTTATTTTTTATTTTTTTTTTTTTTTTCCAGAAAAATCACCATCATCTCTTGCAGACTGACTGACATATCTGACAAACACTTGGTAAAGCTGACTGTTGCTTCCGGTCAGGGCTGATACCACACTGCGACTCAGAAAAGGTAAATCATGATTTTCAAAGTAATCCTTTTTTTCTTTCATTGGCAGTTTACAGAAAGAAAAAAAAAAGTTTAAAACCCTACGACACTTCTGCAAAAGTGCTGCAGATAAAGAAACCTGCAGTTATACTTGCCAGTATTCACCCTCTTGACCAAACATTTTAAAGTCCAAGGCTGTAAGACACATCAATCATGGAGGATAAGAGCTTGCCATGTGCATAAGGCCAGCAGAAGTCCTCTGAATTCCTTAAATCCCACTTAAGCCCTTCACCTAGGGAACATTTAACAGTTGTGCCATTTGCCTATGCCATCACCGAGCCATCTGCATTTAGCTAACTGGATTTATAACTGCTTCAATGCTTCTGGAATTTGAAAGGCAAGCTTTCATAGAACCTACCTCATCTCCGTGTGTAGCTGGCGAAGCAATGGAGTACAACAGCAAGGCAAGAGAGTGCTTGAGGAATTATATCCCCCAAAAAAGTCCTTGTTTTTTTCATATATATATATATATATGTCCCTGTGTCTAGATATACACATACATACAGGTGCTGGTAGACTGTGCTACAGCATGCATACGTACATAGTGTCCTACAGCATATAGAGACACAACACTTAAGAGCATATGCTTTTCATCTCCCAGGCGATGGTTCAAATTCATCGTCAACAACATGAAACAAGTGTTGTTACTCCTGCCTTGAGCCTTACCAAGACCTCTTACCAAGATCCCACTGGAAACATAATTTTAGGAGAGTTTGTTATTTAGGGCATTAGGATGTTAAAGGTATGTCATTTCATTTAAGAGGCATCCCTCAAATGAGCTCTTGCACATCCTTGCTCCTTAGTAAGATGATCGGGTCAAACACAATGCTGTAAAGTAGATGGGTTTGAATGGGTTTACTGGTTAGCTTGCTGTGAGCTGCTTCATGGCATCAGAATGATGCTGAATGACGGTAACACTTCAGCCAGAGCTGCTCTGGCAGCTTGCTTGAAGAGTTTCACATTGTATCTTAAAGCACCTTAGGAATCAGTGTGCAATACCAGTCATCAATTTGTTAAGAATGGAGGTGTTGCCATTCAATATTAGAACTTCATAACGAGATTGGTAGCTTCTCCAGGGGGAAGTAACCTGGCATGTCAAGCACAGTTTATGAGCACCTGCAAGCACCATAACAAACTTTTAAGATGGCAGATTCCCTCATAGGAATCAAAAGTAATGGGACATCCAAATTTCACCAGCAAAACCCCAGCAAGATTTAGCTGGGAAATTATCTTAAAGGTCAATACAAAAGTGGCCCCTGAAGGGACAAGGTACCTTTAACAACCATTCAAAGTAGAGGGAAAAAAGGGCTTCCAGAAGATCAAGGAATAAATAACCAAAACAGAAAACAGGATTTTGAGTGGTCAGGTTTGTGGTGACAGAGAAGCAACAAAATGCCAGCTGGTTTTAGTAACAGATTACTGTATGCACTGATCTGTCCTGCATGCCCATTCTAAACCTCCTTTCAGTGGAAATATGAAGCTTACACAAGGCTAAACACATCCTTCATGCAGCCTTTCTATATGTATTGCATCATGGTTCAAACGTTTTCCGCTCACAAACAGCTCTACGTGTCTATCAGTTTGCACCAGTTACAGTGCATTTCAAGAGAAGAGAGCTAATGGAATCTCATCTTTTCCAATCACATAACTCTCAAGGAATTACTTTTCTCTGTTCGATTTTCTGACCATTCTGACTGCCATATCTCCCTCCTCCCTTTTTCTTAAATAGAGAATTTGCTGTATTTCAATTGAAAGGTCTTTCTTTTTTGCACCTCCCCTATGAAGTCAAGAAAAGGAATCATGATACAAAGAGCTCTCATGCACTATTTTTAGCATGTATCTGGACATTTATTATTTGAAGTTGCCACAGCTACTTACACAGCAGGCACAGGTCATCCCGCTGGAAAAGCGTATTACTTGTCTAGCAGAATGAACCCTTCAATCCTAGATAGCTCAGGACTCAAGCAATCATTTCCAACAGGGAAAACCAGCAAGTCTGAAATCACTACACTGAAGGACAGCAAAGCCTTCCCAAAATACTTGCTTTCTGTTTAAATATTTTTTTCTAACTGTATTTTTTAAGAAGAACTTTTCTTTGATTAACAATGAACAATCTGCTAAAAACCCCTCAAAACCAAAGCTGTTCTCTTACTTACTTTGGCCACACAATTTTCAGTCTTCATAGCAGTGCTTCCTAGACATACCGTTTCCTGGTTTAAGCACAGTCTGGCACAGCTGTTGTAGGTCTGCAGAAAGATTAAAATGGTTATGAATAGAAGAACACGATTTTCTTTCAGGCACCACATTTTTGGCACAGGAACCCACAAGAACTCTACTACATTTCCTTTTTCCTAAGGTGTAAACATTTCAAACCAAAATAAACTAGTTTACAGCAAAAGCCTACATTCAGGGCATGTGTGTCCTCTGAGAAGCTATGTACAATTTTATAGTTCTGAGATACAAAGGAAAAAATATTTTTCTCTTCTTTTCCTTTGAAAAAGGAAAAAACAAAATCTTATGTCAGTTGAGAGATGGGACCATCTTTCACAATATGCTGCATAACTGAACTAAAGCAAGGTGATTCTACACACCAGTTATCACAGTGTATGTCAAATGTTAATAAACATCCCCTGTCTTTAATAGGTAAAAATACATGGGCCAATACAACTATAATCAGAAAGGAGCAAATGCAGACCACATCTCACTTGTTGCATTTAATCTTCCCAATTTTAGAAAGTTTTTTTTATTTTAAAGTAGAAGGTCTTTTTTCTTTAACACGTACTCTCCTGTCTAGGGGACCCTCAGCTGGGGATGCAGACTTTGGAGTCTTTGCAGAACACATTACTCATAGTCGTCTTTTTTTTTTTAATGGCAGCATATGAACAGTATTTATGAAGTGTGCTTAAAATTATACTTTGGATGATTTGGTTATTTAAACTAAGACACCTGAAGAACTCAGGAGTTTCTAAAGGAGGCTCCACCCAACAATTTCAACATCTTTTTAATTACTACATGATTAAGCTCACATTTTCTAGTAATAGTAGGAATATAGTAGCACCTAAGAGCTTCAGTACTGGATTAACACCCCAGTACCTGTCGATATTTACAGAAAACTGCTCCCAAGCAAACGTGGCTGCCCAAAAGCAAGCACAAACTTGCTTTGTTGCAAGAGTACTAAGTGGACCACAGATAAGACGTTCGTACCTCAAATAGTTGTGCAGGGAAAACCCAAGAAGCATGTTGAAAGAGAATGAAATTAAACTTGCTACAAAGACATTTTCAAGTGCACTAAGTAAAACATACTAACATTTGTGGTATTTTTAAGATTGCCTTAAGGGGAGGCCGCGCAAAGATTTGTAGTGAACTGCCTGTCAGTTCTTCCCCTGTAATATCTGCTGGCAATCTCTGAACATCCTTCTTTCAGGGCTTGCTACAGATTTCTATTTGTTTGATTTGAAACTAATTCAACCCCAAAACTGCCATAGGTTACAAAATCTCTGGGCAACACTAAGGGGCATGCTAAGGGCCCCATAACCTCTTCATCTGTTCCAAGGACACACCATCAGGGCCAGATTCGCTCAGTGTCAAGCACCAACAAATGATCTCCCCTTTTCATCCCTCTGCCACAGGCCTGACGCTACACAAGATGTAGTCAGCAGCAACATACAAACCAGCAGAGGAACGTATTGCAAAGGATGTCAAGAGGCAAGAATGCGAAGAGATTAAAAGGAGGCTATGCTGAGCAACAGGAGCTATGTCCACAAACCCAGTGCTCCTAACAGTCTCCGGTCTAAGGGGACAGTAAGCACTGACTCATGGGAACTGAGTGTTCACAATCAGTTTATAACAGTATCCGCCCATGTTCTTATGATCCTTATTAAATATTCCTTACTGCTCACCATGGGAAATTAGTGTACTGGCTCAGGTGAATTTGTACTGGTTCAGCACAGCACAAACACTGTGGAGGAAATCCAGGAAATCGCAGCCCTTTCCAGCTGACTTCCTTACAGACCCCCTTTGATGCTCGCCATGGAACCAGAATAAATAGGAGCACAGACACCCTATCTTCTCCATTGCTTTACCAGTTCCTGCTTTATTACTCAGTGAGCTCTCTAACCAGAAAACAACCAGTGACAGACAGGAATGCAGAATAGCCTGGTACCAGCAGATCTCCTTACAAGTCGTAACATTGATATTGGCTGTGACTAGCAGCCAGGCAGCAATTTCTGACTCTAGATGCAGAAGGAGACACTGAAAAATTCAAACACATGAATCCTTTCAAAGTGCCATGCAGATGAACGGAGTGTATCTTTCAGCAGAGGAGATTTAGATTCAAACTGGGATTAGGCCACAAGCAAACAGAAGTCTGATGGACTCAACTTAGCCTCTTGCAAATATTTGCCAACATCATAAAACCATCACTCTGGTATGCACAGAACTTTCTCCTCAGAAGAAAGATCAGAATGGCATAAACTATTATAAGTTTTGGCTTAGATGTAGCAGCCCAACTGGTGGAGAGAAAGTTAACACCATGTACTTTGCACTGACGTTCAGACAATACCATACAAACTTCATTTTATAAGCATAATGTTAGCTAAATTTGATCAGATTCTGAAGGTGAAAAATCATGAACAGTTGATAAGATTCTTTGTTCAGTATTTCTGTAATTTAACCCATTTATTGTAATTCTGCAATTTCTTTCATTTGCAATTTAACTCCTAAAATTCTAGTAGCATAATTTCTCCATAACTCATCTGCTACATACTGAAAATTTTATGAGGTGCCCTGACTCGAAGAGAGCTACTACTAACTCCACTTTGCAGATGAAAAGCTCAGCCACAAAAAGCATTTACTGAAAGCAATCCGGAAGCCCGTGGCTCCATGAACTGAACCATGAACTGAACTCAGGTCTTGTCAGTCTTTTTCCTCTCAAGACAGGTATGCATAAACCTTGGTAGCAGGCCAGCTTTTTAGAAGCCAGGCTTACAGCAGGATTCCTCTAACATTTACGAGTGATAAAGAGCAAACAATCCAAACACACAATGTGAAATGCGAAATCTAAAACCCCTAGAACTTTCTGAGAAGGAAGGAAGCTCACTACCCTGTTCTAAAGGTGTATGCATGTCAAAATGTAGATATCAATAATTATTCCAATGTAATGCTTAATTTTTATTACTTTCATTCACACTTTACCTCTCAGTGTGAAGAGCAACAACTGAATTTCCAGCATAGCTTGTTCATCAAATCCCACAATACTAGGACTAGTGACATTTGATGGATCTAGCATAGTATAAATTTAAAGCAGATAAAATGAAACACTTCTTCACACAGGAGGCAGTGGACTTCTGGAGCCTACTGCTGCATGACAGCATGGAGAGAAACAACATCAGCAAGTGGAAAAAGGGCTTAAACAAACTCATGGACAGCAGGTCCATACAGTAAGTGGCAGAGATATTCCCTGGACATCCCTAGTGCAACAGCAGTAGATGCTGCAGGAGCAAGGAGGGGAACGGAGCACAGAGGGCAGCCAGACCTGTTTGCTCCCATTTAGCAGCACCTTGCATTTACAGTGCGAGAATCAGCACTGGGTGAGCAGACTCTGGGTCTGACTGACCTGGCCATTCAATACCTCTCTGCCCTTTGACAACACAACAACAGCCTTTAAATTCCTCCTTCCCAACCTTCTCAGCGACAGAAAGGAGAGGAGAATATACTTTTACTGTGAGAATCAACTTTTACACATTTTACAAAGTAATTTTATTACATACAGGTCTATGTAAGTGTCAAATCACCAGATGACCACTTAGTCCTTTAAGCTCTCTATTTCTCAATGAAAGCAATGGGGGAAAAAAAGAAAATTAAAAGGAGTATGTATAAAGGATTCAACCCATCAGGATGCAGATTTGAGATTAAAACATACAGTAATCTTTCATTCCACGCCCATTACTAAGTTTGCAAAGTTACAAAGTTCTTCAGTTCTTATTTTTACATTCTCACAGAAGAATGCATTATTAGCCTTGTGGGATGAATAAAAACAGTAAAGAGGATTCATGTGCATGTTCTACAATATATTCAAAAGGTTTAAAGCAAAAACGCAGAAGAAAGTGTATTTCTCCTTTAAAGTTCAGGGGAAAAAAAAGAGCTAATGTCACTCCCTTTAATAGGTCTCAATGGAAATGTATTGATAATGTTGCAAAGAAGCTGCATCTGGCTCAGGAAGCCAAGTTATAAGAAGCTGGGAGAGTAAACTGTGAAGGCAGTATTATATGGTTGCCTTCTAATGTTTCTCTGTAGGCAAGCAGTTACTTGCTACTGTGAGGCACAAGATTACTGCTGGACATGGTGACTGGACTTCATCTGATACTGTCGTATTTGTGTTTGTACACTTATCAGTTACCAGTGAATAGGCCTGACTGAAAACACAATGAATGTCATATTGTCAAGTAATGACACAGAGCCCTACATTTTAAGCAAAACATTTGATGTTGTCTCATGCTACACTGCAGAATCAGAGTACCTCCTTCTATTTGTTCTGATGCCTGTGGGAACATTGCCTAGCCTGGAAGAAAACCAAAAAAATCAAAACCAGAACCAAGCTTCAGAAAAGCAAATTTCCCAAGCTCACCTTTAAAACTTGACTCTTTTACAAATCTCACTCAATGTGCACCAAAACTGCTCAAATTTCTTCTCACCTTTCATCAAGATAAGGGGTTTCCTCACCAAGGAAAAGCAGTCTGAAATGGTAGCCTGGTTCAACACCACAGGCATGTAGCTCTGCGTTGGAGTGCTTTAATATGCTTTTATACTGCATATAAAGCATGCAAACATAAACCAGTTTGTTGAAAGCTACCCTCTTTGTGGAAGCCAGCTGTAATTCTGAACAAGTTTTCAATTTTCACACTGCTGCTAGGGTAAAACATTTTAAAGAGTTTAATTTTTACAGTGGCTTCAATGACACAAGATTATCTAACAAAGTAATGGTTAATCAATAGAGGGTTTAGTTGTCAGGTGAAACATATAACACACTAAAAGGGATTGATTGCAAGGCTCCTCCTTATTTACTGGGAGGTATATATTTAAAATGACACAAACTTGTTACCAAGCTGCATTCCTTTAACCTTGCAAAAGCCGTTTGAGAACAGCGTTAAGCAGCCCTATAGCAAAACAAGCTCTAATGAAAAAAAAAAAAAAAACACCACACACACAAAAAAAAACACCATCTACAAATATATGGGAGCACCAAATCATGTCAGAAGCAGGGGAACCACAAAGCTGTGTTCACTCTCAGCCAAAGGCTTAAAATGCCACAGAGACGCTAGACTATGGTTCACTAAAGATAGAGCTGTATCTGATCTCATTCCGTAAGTGTCTTTGGTTACATTTTTCTTTTTAAAGAAAGTATGATCCTGCTCTTTGACACAAACACATAAACATTTCTAGTCTTGTCCACGTAGCTCTGGACAAATACTGAATGCTAACATAAAGCCTCAAATCACAGGCAGAACTCTTGTGTCTGTGTGTGTGCACAGCTTTTCTGCCAACCGAAATCCACTTCTTTGGCTATTTATTCTGAGAATCCCCAGTCCCTGAACAAAACTCTGCTTTTTAATAGAAGCTGCAACCCAGGAGTTCAATAAGATTTCCCCCCCCCATAGTTAATAATTACATGATTTATCAGAGAAAGATAACACTAATAAAAACATAGCAAAAAGACAAAACCCATACCCTCCCTTCAAGTCATTTTCAGGGAGAAGATTATTAAACTGTTCTTTTTGAACAAGGGCTTTTGTAGCTTAGCACAAATTGCCAAACAGTTAGAAAAAAAGGTTATTAGACTCAGAAGAATTCAGCAGAAGTGGGAAGTTATATAAACAAATCACTCCATCAGATTTGGAAAGATCGCTTTCATCTTACTTAAGAGTCTTAGGAGACTTGCATTAATTACCCTTTAAAGGTCTTTCACATGGACTATTTAAAATAAGTGCAATTTATTTATTTATATCAAATTAGATGCTTCTTCTGAAAGAATTAAGTAACCTCAACAAATTTAAAAACTTTTTATAAACAGGTAATTAAAAAGACTGGAATTAAGTCAAGCTGTAAGACGTTACCCAGGAGCCACCGTGACTATTTTCCAAGACAAAATTTTTGTTATCCCTAGCCCAGCCTTGGGAAGGGTAGTCTCCATGGAAAGTCGTAAGACAAAATAAAGACTAGCCAAACAAAAAACTAGATCATTTACAGGATTTTCCCTAAAGCACACTTTGTCATATTGCAATTACACCTTGCCGGCTGTGAAAGCCAGAGTCCTTAATACTGCCACTAGAGGGAAGACGTGTCTCAACACATGGCAATGGTAGTTGGGGAGTGGGTTTTCTTGAGCAATTACCATAACAAAGCTCCCTTGGCTGTGTGTACCTTCTAATTACTCAGTACAATTAAAATGACTTACCTAAAACAAACAGGAAAAAAAAAAAAGCCCTTAAAATAAAAAAACTCAAGACAATACAAACAAAAAGCCTTACACCGATCTGCCTGTTAACTGAAATTACATTAAAGCTGAAGATCTTTTTTCCTCATCCATCAATGCATGGGGGGGGGGGAAGGGAGACACACAAAAAAGATCATGCCACAATGCCCAAACACCACGGGGTTGTTCAGCGGCGTCAAACCATTAAAACAAACACAAAGAGCAAGGAGAACTAGATCTCTTGTTAAAGAAAAGAAGGAAAAAAAAGAAAAAGGAAATGTCGTGGTATTTAGCCATCTGGTAGCTGCTTGAAAACAAATTGTCCTCAGAAGAGCAGAAATACAGTATGTCTTCTCTCAGTTCACTGCTAACGAATCAGACCTTTTTTTTTTTTCTTCTTTTAATACAGGCATGGTAATGTCAGACTTGTGTGTGGCTGCCACTTTCACTTCCCTCTTCTCCCACTGTGCAAAGATAACCACAGTCATCCCAACCAGATCTGGTAATCCCAACTTGGATGCATTATTCGCAGTCTTTCAGTCTACATCTTGTTGGGCCCATTGTTCAAAATCCCTAAGGAATTTTCTCTCCTGACAGCTACTTGCTGATTTTTAAACCCTTAAATCTTTCATTTTATAAGGCACATCATTAAGGGAAGATGGCAGCAAAGTGATTTTTCTTTCCATTGACAATTTGTGACATTTCTCCAGCAGCGTGCAAGGTGTTGAAAACCTGGCAGCTGTTACCTCCCGGGATGAAGCTCCTTTTTTATCCTCCCTTGACAGTTTAACTCAATGGGTCAGCACCTTTAAAAGACTGCAAAGTACCACTGAAGTGGATGGAGGCTTGAATTACTGCTCCCTCCCTAATCAATGTAAACCCTCACTGCAGGTGAAACTCTTCATCTATAGAGGTGCATGGGGGAGGAAAATGTAGGGCCCTGAGCCAGATGGTTTTCAACTTGTTTTTTAGAGAAGAAAGAAACAAGCTAACAAGGGGACAGCTACTTTGTTAGCATCTTGGCCTCTCTCATGGCTTTGCATCCCCAGGGTTCCAGCCACACAAGAATACAAAAAAACATAAACACTTAAAGAAATATAACTCCGGGGCGGGCAACATGCTGCTTTCAAAGAGTTGAGAGCCCTGTTCAGCGCTTTATTTATCACTGCCCACGTTCTTCGGATGGTAAGTGGACACGGACACAAAGGGCAGGGGGGAGCAGACAACACTTGCAATTTACTCAATTACAGAGGAATGCAGCAATGCGGCGGGGTGACAGATTCCTATTAGCACTAATGCTGAAAGAGCCCAGTGGCCTTTCTGCCACAAGGCAGCATTCCCATTGTAACTTAGACTCCAGCACAACCTGCCTTGGCTAGTTCTTTAACGTGCATTAAGCGTCACAGAGGAATGGAAATGATTTTCTATTGCTGTTCAAGAAAAAAAATTAAACGGAAAGACTAATCTTAAACGCAGTAATAAGGATGTACTTCTAGCAGCTCCTGGAGCCTTTTCAACCAGCAAGTGTTAATAGCATAAGACAAGATAACCAGGATAACATTACAGACCAGGTACGTTCTGCCTCGGCCAGCTCTCCAACAGAAGACAAATTTGAACTACAACATCATCCCCAGAGGGGATGGAGGAAAGGTGAGAGGAAGCTGAAGGACCCTCACTCCCTCTCTACCATGTGACCTTCCTCAGCAGTCAAAAAGAGGATTTCAACTTTCCACAACTTTTGGAGAGGAAAAATCCGCCTGGAGAAGAGCCCTAAGCATCAGGACGAGGCTACTAGCTGGAAGGAATGGTTGACAGTTGCTATTACTTTTTGTCTTTCCTTTGCGCTATCTTCTTCAACCGCTTTCTGCTCCTGACCGTTTGAGTATCGGATTTAGGCTCATCAGATCAGACTGTGCCTATTTTAACTTGTAAATAGCACCTAGAGCATGTTTTAGGTGCTACATGTCATTTTACAAAATTATCTCAAATCCGTAAGAGTGAATTGAAGTAATACTCTGTGCCAAAATGGTAAGAGGGAAAATTCTTGAAAATGCTGAGGGGCCTGTTTGGATGGGGTAACAGACAGGGATTTTTTTTTTCCCCTGGACTTCCATCTGGAAGCTTACAGAAAGACAGCAGAGCCCAACGTGAGGTTTGCAGGAGGTACAGTGTGGCAGCCTTGCTGCTGCCAGCATTTCCCCACAAGGCACCTTCACCCACAGACAAACCACCGCAGCAAAAGGCACTTCATTATTGCTACACCGAAGAGAAGGGAGGGAGGGTTTCAAACAACCTGCATTGTGCCCATCTTCTTTTAAAACCAGTGGGGTAATCAAGTTCAGGGCAGCCCCGGACAGCTGCCCTGTGACCTATTCATGTTGACCCTCACTATTCATCACTTTCTTTAGGACTATGAGGGCAAGCTCCCGGGGAGTGACCACCACAATAGACAGATACGAGCCAACAATAATACGGTTCCTGCAAAAAAACCAGATGGCACTGCAATAAATTTACAAATCTGCATTCATGGCTCTGTTAAAAACACCCAGAAGCTAAAAGGCTGGAGGGGCCCCCAGAGAGTTTCCCCGTCCCCATTTCTAAAGGCCGACTCTCTCCCCAAGACTATTGAGCTCATGTTCTTCATAAATGAAGAATAGAGACGTAGCCCTTAAAATAACAAATGCCTGACCTAATCAATCTAGTGTTTGGGTCTAACACTAAATGATAGGCACTGAAAACTAATTATGTTTTTTGGCAAGGAAGTTGAATTAAAATGGAAACACACAGGTTAAAAAGGCACTGAAGCATTTGAGAGTCCCTTTGAAAGGGCAGCGCGCGCACACACACACACACACACACGCAGGGCTCGAAACAGGAACCTGATTCAATAACTCATGCATTTATTTTTAAAATGAATCAGATTAGTCCCATGTGTGACCTGCCGGTCCATCTGTATGAGCTGGACTTAATGGGCACTCTTCTCACGCTTACTTCAGTTTGAAGTATGAGAGAGATAAATTTAGTTTAATTTTCAACAGATCAAGCTATCCATTTTCCAAATGGACCATCTGGATCAGCCTATTAAAATTAATTTATAACTTTGCAGTGTGAAAATTCGTTTGTTAGCTTAAATAAAGTTGCCAAAAACTTTTGCCACTTGTCACTGTTTCTGTTTGCATACTATGATTTTCTGTTTACCCCTTCAAAATCTAATTTTGTCAGATTAAGCACTCAACAAGAACTGAATGTTTGCATCCTTACTTCAAAGTCTGTCATAGCTTAGCTCTTTTCACTGTTCCAGCTAACACAGTGTCAAGTTCATTGCCTTTTTGTTTCCTTTCCCAGTACTAATCTCCATGTCTCTTCTGCCTTGCTGTCCCTTGTGCACCTAAAAGTGGCTTTGCCTCCCACCTCCAGCACACCAAAGACACAGCTCCACTTAAGACTTCTGAAGACAAACTTCTCCAAAAAGCATTTTAATAAAAAGAATGTTTCTCCTAGTAAGAGGTCCATAGCTCTGAGCAATGGGTGTCTTCAGCCCCTACTTACAACTCCAGATGCTTAAGTAACTGTTACACCTCCTTATTACCTCCACCTTCTTGTATGTCCATTGCACAACCCCACCTGAAATACTTATAGCTAAGGCTGTGTACCAGCACCGCATCGAAGCAAGAAAAGGTATGCACCTTTACTTACAGCTTTTCAGCTGCTGAAGATGTCAAGACATCACAGTTCCTCTGACGTGGTCTAAAGCATCTAATTAATTTTCTGAAACTAATCAAAGAAGTACTCAATATGTGGGCACTTTCACTGTAAAGATAGGTAAGTAAACAGACTTTTCCTCGACCCACAGACACACAACTCCTCTGCAGGTGTAGGTCCATGTTCCTCAATAATGAAATTTTAACAGTGGTGTCTTAAGGGTAGGACAGAAAATACAAATCTGGACACTCAGTATTTGTCACATTAGCATCTTTCCACTCAGATGGAAAGAACTTTCCGTCTGTTACTGCTTTGACAGCATTTGCAGGTCAGATCTTTAGTTTTACAAAGTATGGACAGATTTAAGACAGGGTAGCTGCTCTGCATACCTTCCTCCAGGAGATGCAGGTCTTTCCAGTAAGCATCACTCTGCTAATTCATTGTGAATATATGGGCACAGGCTGGCATATTCGTCTGATTTCTGCAACAAGAATCGGAAAACTCCCCACTGCTTCTTCTCCATCACTAATAGAGAAGAGGAACAATCTGACCTTCCAAAACACTCGTACAGCTGTATTTATGCCTACATAAAGAACGAAAATTCCTCCTACAACAGGCACAAAATCATAGTCAACCACCTCTTATGATCTAGACAAGAGGGTACTTGCTTTAGACTAAGACTACACCTTGAACTTGTCCACAAACACTGTTGTCAACACAAAAGGCCTCAGACAGCAATCAGAAGACCCAAGGATTTTGTCCTGCATTGATCACTGCAAAGACCGGACACAAGGATGGAGACGGATACATCATCTCAGTGATATCCTGAAACATAGCTAAACATCTTTGCTGTAAACAATGTCCATGTAATTATTTCCAGTATGAAATATTTGGACAGTACAAGTGGTTTTTAGGTCTGTTCTTGATATCTAGTCACCTTGGTTATGATGAATTGTGTGCCTGTGAGAAAGACAGCTTTTCCTGGACACTAAGAATATTTCTGCAGATTGAAATATAACAGAAAAGAAACTCAACTCAAGAAACCATACCTTCTTGATCTGTATAATACTGCTTAGGAGTATTTGTCTTCTCTTTAATCAGTAACCACAAGGAAGGACTCCATGTGATACGAAGCCACACAAAATAGGTACTCTTGTTCCTCTTGATTTAACATCTCTTTGATGAACCTTTTCTTGGAGAAGAAATATACACCTTCTCCTGTTGAACCTGAAGGTTTGCTGTCAATACGATAACTCTAAGACAAAATAAAAACCAGTTTTCTGGTGTGCTGGGGCCCTTGTTGGCTATCCTGGGAATACACAGTAGAGACCCAGCAGCTTTGCGCTCTTC
>NW_008611955.1:12201-16371 GCF_000691845.1 Merops nubicus | reverse complement strand
GCTGAACACCAAAAACATTTTAAGTTCGGTGTAACGTATTTAATAATTCTACACAGTCATCCTTCTCAGCAGTATCTGGGATCTCACTCACTACCCTAGCATATTGCTTCTTGCCTAAAAGACTTACATGGACTTTGTATGTTAGATGGTCTGGTCTTAGCCACATGTAGTTCTTCATATGACACTCCCACAAAATCAAACACTAACACAATACATTATCTTAGAAAAACCCAAACAACTAAAAATAAAACCCCAACCCCCTAAACAACAACTCTGAGCACAAGCACACTGTATCAAAAAGATATTTCTTCATTTACTATGGTTCTGCCCTACAATTTGTCTTGGAAATAGCAGTGATGGTGCAGTGCAGTACTACCCTATTCCTCTGCCTGAGACTGCTGTTGCTGTGGCTGAGATGGGGAAGGAAATGTGCCAGTTCCTCAGCTGTTGGAGTGTATAGCCCTGGGACATTCACTTAAGTCATGTTCACCAACAGTTTTACTCTGATTCACCAGGCAGCAACTTTGGGCAGCTGAGGGATGGACAGATTTTTGCTTCTGCCTGACTGTTGCAGTGGGGAGAAAAAGCCAGGTGAAAAAGGATCTGAAATTGCTAAATCCAACTTAAACCCCCCAGAAATCACAAGGCAGACTCCCTCTGTGGACCATGAGGATTTAAAAAAGTGATTCTTTTGAATTGGTAAGAAATTTGCTTTACTATATAAAAAAGACAAGAGATTACGTTTTATCAGACCACCCTTTCTCCTTTCTATCATTAGTAATTTATAGAAGTGTAGAAGAAACAAGAACGGGGCATTTTTCAGGTTATTAACCTGGACATCACCTCCAAGAAAATTTACCTTCCAGGGCAATGAAAAGCTTAATTGTTGTACAACACTTTGACCTGAAACGAAGGCAAAATATACTACAAATAAGACAGGAACAATTACAGAAGAAAAGGCTCAAGATGTCTTGATGAACACCAAATGGAGAAAGGCATAACTAGAGTCACATCTGACTGCACTATACCGAAGCCTAGATTTCTTCAGTCATCAAACTCTCCTGATAGCTCTATCTCCATGTGTGATATTCCTGGGTACAATGTGACTTGTTCAGACTTCAAAGGAGAAAAGAAAGGATTTCCATGAACACGTCAGACTTCAGCTTCCAGAAGCATTTAACGATTCAAATAGCTAGAAAGTTTTATTGCATTTTTAAAGAGACTTAACACATACCTGTCTAAGTGAATTCTTCTCGGGAATGATCTTCCTAGGGGGCTCATCATTGTTACAGTCTTCTCTCTCAGAGGAATTCTGTGAAAGAAAGTAAGCTTTAATTCAGTTCTTATCCCTATTATTACAAGGAGAAAAGTAAAAGAATACTTGTACTATGCAGGCTGTAGTATTTTACTCTTACATATACCAGAAGCTAACGTGTACTTTTAAGATCAAGCCAGCTTGTTACAACAGAGAAAGAATTTATCCTCCTCAACACAACAATACACCTCTGTGCATGTATCTAGTGAAGAAGCCTGTGCTTTGAGGATTTATTCTGAAACTATTAATAATGGCCACTTGGAAAAGCTGAAATGGTGGTTAGATCAGCATGGCAACAACAGCACTCCTGAACACCCCAGAAAAACTATTTAAAACAGTGGAACCTGTTGAAAACAAAAGGTTGTTAATGGGTGCAACTGTTGCTCTCTGTGACCCTATGCTTCTGATCTGCTTAACAACTATTAATTGCACTGAAGCTGCTTGGCTGCCAGAAATCATAGAGAAGCAATGATGGAGCTAAATTCTGGTGAAACAGGTTGTCAGGAGATCCTTCAAAAAGAAATAATTTGTGTAGGTAGCATATGATGTCATGGCTATGTTTTTCACCTCTGCCCTCTGACTCTACATACATGTACATTTTTTAGAAAGACATATGCTCCAAAACTTAAGCTGCCACCTCCAAAAAAAGACCATCAGTAAGACAAGAGAAGGTGGACAAGAAGGAATAGGAGAGCATGAGTAAGACTTTTCCAGCATGAGTAAGACTGACCACCAGAACTTTTGTGCTGTTAACTTCATGATTAAAACCAATTATTACTTGCTTTAGAGTAACGACAGGCTACAGTTTATCTCGGGACATGTACAGTCAGTAGCAAATGTTTGGTTAAAACCTGCGGGCTACGTGGTGGGAATCCTGTCCGCACTGCCAAAGTCAGCTACTCTGGAAGAGAGAGTTCCTTTGCATGGGTTCAGCCACCGCCTTGACAGAGTAATGACAGCCAGCTTTAGGGGAATCCCACACACACATCAAAAATCAGTTTGATCACCACAGTTTTCATAGCCTTAGGCCACATTCCCACACTTTCGGTAGTGAGCAACTAAACAGCTTTTAAAGAGATACAGAAAAACTGCTTAGGGAGAGCTCTGCCAGGAAAAGGGTGGTTTTCCAGTCACTTGCAGACAAGCTGAGGAGTGTGTGTTTTGAGGCAGAAGTTTGCATAGTGTACCTTTCCCCTCTCATCCCTAAAACAACCTGTCCTTCACTGAGCACAGCTCTGCCCATCTTCTCACAGAGCCAGCTTCCAGCTCAACACCTCAGGAGACAGAAGTGGCATCTGCTGGCAAAGGAAGAGCTGGGCCCTGCGAACAGCCAGCGTGGCAGAGCAGAGCTAGCAGCAAGCAGGCAGGCTGCGGGAAGCCATCAGAAGAGCAGTGTGCTCCTGTGCCCACCGCAGTGCTGCGTGATCCGGCTCCGTCTGGGCAGCTCGTCTTCGCCCGTCTGGTAAGGGGAGCAAAAGGTGCGGCCAGGACGCAGGGCAGGGGGCATGAGCTGTCTGCTGAGAAACGGCACCTAAGGGGGTAGAGGGGGAATGTAACAAAAAAAAACCCCACTTGGGATGTCATAAACTGTTAGGGAGGATTGTGTGTAAATCAAGGCTGGCAGAACAACTAGTGATGTTGATATTTATTTTTTTTTTTTAAACAAGATATACAACCCGCAAGGCACTGTGACATTTGGGATGCTCTAACCAGGGTTTTATAATGGAAATCAATCCTAAATGGGCCTGATAAATCGCTGTACGAGGCCAGCTTTTAGAAGTTTTCATATGAGGTCTCAGCCAGGACCAAGTTATTACATTAAATCCAGCTTAGAAAGGACTGTGATCATAAAAACATACAAGCTACCCTCACATATCTCCAAGAAGAAAGGTCAGACATTAAAAGCTGCTCTTTTCTGCTCATGAAATACAGGTTAGCAAGTGGTTAATTCAAGTAGGGATTTTAAATTTTGCACTTCAGAGAAAAAGACTAAGTGTGAGAAATGAAAGAATCTGAGGTGAGTTACCATACCTTTCCAGGAAATGCATTTTACTGGGGAAATAAGGAGGTTGTTTACTATTTCTGGAAGCTTTTTCAACATCCACTCCCTTCCCTATGGTAAGTGCCAAAATGATTTCCCCTGCCAAGTAATCTTTCTGCAGCAACAAAATCTCGCATTCTTCTCACCTTTCAAAGATACTAAGGATCTTCCCTCAAAACCCACCAAATAGCACGAAAAATCAGTGCTGCTTGTGAACTGTCAGCCCTTATTTTGAAATTTCTAGTTACTGCAAAGCATCAAGTTATCTACTTTTTCTTTAAGCTGAACATCTAATTTTAAGAGCAAGCAGAGGACCATTTTGCATTCATTATCTTTATAGGTGGCAAGGCTAAGAGGTTGGCTGAACAAAGACCAGACAAAGACTGCCAAGTGCATATGGTGGTTCACAGCTTGGCGTCTCCCCATTCTACAGCACCAACACAGCAGCCCCGATAGCAGACTATTAAAGAGGAGCGCTGCTCAGGCACTTTTGTCGGCAAGTAAGTTACGCTTGGTGAAGACAGAATGACTGGAAAGCATTACACTTAAGAAAAAGCACAGATGTTTATAACTCCCGCTCATTTCTCAGGAATAGGAAACCCATCAATCTAGGTGCAGGTACAAGACCCTGCATACTTCAGGACTAACTGTAGCTGCATGGAAGTGAATTTCACTTGATATGGCAACACTTAGCCACCACCATGGGAAGAGCATAACGTAATCGACTGAAGCAGTACATCTATATATTTCTCCTCGCTGAACAAGGTGGGAGGAGGAATAAACATGTGCGAGGTCAGAATAAGGTTTGCTTCAG
>NW_008611955.1:0-12169 GCF_000691845.1 Merops nubicus | reverse complement strand
CCGCTCTGAGCACCCTCTCGTGGTTACTGAAATGCACGTCTCGGGCACAGACCTGGAAAGAAGCATTTGGTATCCAGACGGTAAGTTGGGTGTACTCACTGGGAATATTAAAGATCTGCAGCGGCCATACTTGAATCGGAGTAGTGGAACAATGGAATTTGTTAGGGTGAAGGAAGTGAAGAACACTAGTGCACACAGAAAGCTGAAACGCCATACGAGCTCCCTTCCATCAGGGAAAATCTTTCAGTCCCGCAGGCACTGAGCCTTCCTTCACAGAGTAAAGCTAGCCTGGCCAACTTGCGTGCAGGGGTCGTCTTCTTTTGAACAAGTACCAGCAAGATAAGACGAGAAGTGCTGAAGCCTCCAAAGCACAAATTCACCAGTCTTGGTGAGTTAAATACTGCCCAACCCCTTCCACAGACAGGTAAAATTAATTTTTGTATTTGCCCAAGGTCACACAATGACAGTGGAAGCACTAGGAAGAGAATCCAGGAAACCCACACTCTTCATTCTTGTAACCTTCACAATTTCTCTCTGGCAGCAGGTTCTGGTAAAGGGGCTTTGCCCTCCATAGCTCATTTTTTCCTAAAATGGCTACTGTCTGCAACAAGATCTTTTTTAATCTGATTTGCATTTAAAACTTCAGCCTGTAATTAACAGGATATAACTCCATGGCAGGTTGCCTTAAAGACCACTACGAAATTATTACTATTTAACTCTCCCCATGAAGCCCCCTCCATCACTAGACATAACACGCTACCACGAATACGAAACCCCCAGACGAAGCATTCGATGGGAGATGACACGCAGTATTTTGTGTACACAGCCCAGCAAAACACTGCTGGGAACGAGAGATAATACATGGAGAAATGCACTCCCGGGGACTACCAATTGGGCAGAGCTACCTTTAGTACCGCCTCGCTCGTCGTGGTGGAAATCAAACCCCTGCCAACTGGGGGAGGCTTTCTTCAGTGCTGTTCTGCCCTGCACTAATTATAAAAGAGCACAGGCACAGCCTTTTTCCAAGTGTGGGGAGGGTGGGGGCAGGGGAGAAGCGTGTGTCTATGTGAGGAGCACAACTATTTTTTATGCTTTCAAATTCTTAATCCTGTTTGGAGCTGTCAGTGGGGGTTAATGGAAGCCTTGGATAGGAGAATTCCAATCTGGTTGGCAGATGGATAGGTTGGTTATAGCTGCATAACTATGTCTTGCCTGCAGGCACAATTCAGAACACTGTTAAAGCAATATAAAGTCTCTGTCAAGCTGAACCATTTGGATCAGTAGCAAGGAGAAATAATAATAAAAAAAGGAGTTCATTTCTGGGCCTTGCGCATTTATGCTAGTATGCAGAAACTGATTAATTGTCATCGTGTGCTGGTCTGCTATACCTCGGATTTCTACTTCTGGAGTAGATTTTGCATGCTAATATAATCATTCTCCCTCTTGAGACATTAGCAAATAATCAAATGAAAAACAGGATCATAATTTACTGAGATTCGGGCAATTCTCTATGCAAATTTGACTTGTTATTGCTGCTGCCTCGTTAATCTGAATGCCTTTGACAAACTCCTTTGATTTATGAACTCATGACAACTCCAATGTGTATATATTTTGCTAGATTGACATTATCATTAAGAGTGGGTGGACTGAGCTCACATGAATGGCTGATTTTATTCGCTGGTGTCTGCTGCTCAACAGCTGAGCATCTCCTTCTCACAAAGCCCCTGAGCGCCAGGCTCTTCCCATCTACCCATCCATTCATCATCTCGATGTTAATTGGCCCAGGCTTTAAGCAAATTTTCAACACGATTTAAAGGCACGATGACACTGATTACTGACCCTCTGCCATACGGTGCCTATTGATTAACCTGACAGAGATGATGAGCTTGAGGGAAACTAGGTGCGTGTGGACCTCAGGGGGGGGAAAAAAATAATATATTGTTTATGCAGGCAAAACACTTGTCATTATCCCAAAGGCCAGAATTTGTGCTGCACTGGCCCTTAAAACACACTATTGCTTTAAACACCTGCATCCAATACAGAAAGTGCTTGCCTGCTGTAGAAAAATGATTACAAATTTGATGTCATGTGCAGTCTGTATTTTAATCGAGTTCCCTGATAAATAGACCCCCTCAAGCCAATCAAGCCTTGCTCTAGCCATCGCGTGTGTATACATCAGTTCCAGCAGAAGCCTGGGCCGGGTGTGTTTTTAGTGGTATCAGCAGATCCGACCGCATGCTGGAAATCTACTTGGGTATTTCAGGTCTCTAAGCAAATAATACAGTGGGAACACAGTGTCCAAACTGTTACAGTAGAGTAGATGTTTCAAGGGCAAACTGGATACCAGCAGTAGCTGTCTCAGTATTTCTGCTGCCATGTTAAAACAGATACTTTAGCACACACGAGTGAAATAGTGCATTTCCCTTTTCGCAGTGCAAACTGTTGATACGACCTGACCCTCGAGCTCCTAGGTGCATCAAACACAGCATTTTATCAGAGCTTGAAAATAACTGACAGCTCCTTTCATGTTTCTCCCAGGGTCCCTGCATTGCACTTGGTCCTCTTCACCAAGGACAGAGGGGTAGAGTCTCAGCCATGAGGGAATCACTGAGTAAAGCAGTTACATCAGCATTCTGCCTGCAGACTGGTGCTATATGAAAGCAAAAGGAAGCAGAAGGCCTGTTTAACCCCCGTCCAGCCCCAGGTTAAGTCTGTCAGTCAACACACACTGCTCTGCTTTTCCAATTCAAGCCAGTAGCCTGCCAGCAGTCAGGATATTTCTCTTGTTTAGGAAGACAGGATTTGGGAGGGGGTGTTGTCCCAAGATGGTACAAAGTTGTCTTCTAGTTCGCATCAATTTCTTGCAGAAAACAGGACAAGGAATCGTTGGGTAAAGGTGTGGAAAAATTAGTGTAATTGCCTTATGTCCATGTCAGCCAGAGTGCACTGAAAGAGTGGAGGGGGATGGAGGGAGAAGAGAAAAGGAGAAAGAGAGAGAGAGAGAGAGAGAGAGAGATGTGTGGAAATAACTGCCAGTCTAAGACTAGAGGCACATATAAGCCTTACATTCCCTTTCCAATAACCTTTGTAAGTGATAGATGAGCCCAAGCCCATTGTTATCGTTAAGGGACTGTCAGCATCCTGATTTTATAAACGCTGTCTGTCAGTTTATAAATATCTCAGCCATTTCAAACAGTGCTAGGATGAATCCTGGCATAGCCAATGTCAGCCTGAAAGCAGTATTAATGTTAAAAAAAAATATGGTTCTAACAGCCGCTAAAAATATTTGAGGATAGCTTCTCCTTTTTCCCCTATCATGAGGCCCAAAACATTAAAATTCCTGCTTATTTGGCTAGTCACCACAATACATAAAAGCAGTCCTTAACATTGGTAATGTTCTATGAGAAAAAACAAGTATGAAAGTGGCAAGTTCGAAGGTAATTCTCTGCCAGTTCGGTAGATAAAACAAAAGTGACAGCTGTAACACACAGGGAGATCCACAGCAATGAAAATGCAGAGATAAGTATCAGACCCCATTCCTCCTTGGCATTTGCTGCTCTGAACATTCACTGAGATTAGATCCTTTTAGAGAACACCATAAATTGCAATGTGTAGGCACAAGGGGGTGACTTCAGCCCGGAATGAAGGCACAGACAAGCTTCCCTGCTCTTACAAGTTTAAAGTTAAATGGTACTTTTGCACAGGGTTTATGGCTAAGCATTAGAATGACGGAAGGAGAGGGCAGAGAAACTGCAGCCTGCCTTGCAGTGACTGATAGTAGAAAGGAAAGAGAATTAGCTAAACTGGCCTTCCAGTTCAGTGCCTGCTGTGCAGACTGGTATGCACATGTGTAATGTTTATAGACCTATTACCTTGTTAGCTGCACAGAATCCTGCCTTTTTTTCCTCCAATATATTTATAAAGTACTCGTGATAGGGTCTTTCCCCTGAACATTTGTATGTTGCCTAAAGAAATGATGTTCAAATTCATGCCCAAGCCACTCATGTACCTACTGTAACACAAATCCTTAAAACTGAAGCTCTGACAGCAGTGAAAAAGTACAGCACTGCCCCTCCAACCAGAGACACAGGCGCATGTTCACACAAGTCCTAGTTTGATCTTCATCTATGTTAACACTGCCCACAATAACAAAAAAGTATCAACGGTCTTTTTTGCAGTTCAAAACCAGGAAAAGATTCTGGTGTTTGCATCTGCAGAATGGATCCTTTGTATTTTTCCTTATTTTTATTGAAATAAATAATTAGAAAAACATGCACTTTCAAAGCAATAAGACTTGATAATGGAACTTAATGACATCAAGATGTTTCTTACCAAGTTATTTGACTTAATTATTGGTTGATCTGAAGGGTAATTTAAGAGTGTGTAGAGTCTTAGCATTACTAGAAGAACGGTAAATTCCATTTAATGTTAAAATACCAAAAGCCAGCACAAATATCAAAGACCTAATGATCAGACATATTTTGAAGAGCACAGATCCAGCTGTAGTTAGTTAAACAGAAATTCAGATGTTGGGAACAAGCCATTTAGGGAAATTTTAAAAAGCCAGCTTCACTTCATACACATTTCTTAAATGAGAGAGAGAGAGAGAGAGAGAGAGAGAGAGAGAGAGAGAAAGAAAGAAAGAGAGAGACAGAGAGAGAAAATATGGCTAATGAGAATAGTCTTTCCATGTTCCCTGGGAAGCAGCCCTGTTTAACATTTCTGTTCTGTGAATTTAAGAGAGTCAGCAGTGGTAAATTTGTTTTTAATATTCAGGCTTTCAAGCCTTGTAAGCTAGTTGGCCAATGGCCCTTTCTATTCCAATGTTTGTCGGTGCCTTATTTACACAAGCATTACATCCAGAGAGCCTTTGAATATAATTTCACGTGGATTAAGGGAAGAACATTTGCTTCTGCTAATCAGGACATCTGGTTATCTTTGTAACTCACAGACATCTGCATTAGGCAGTTCGACTTCCCCATTCCTCATAACAAGGTTAGAGCTCAAGAAGCCTCAAGGATCTCTAGCTGAATTTTGTTATTTGCATTTTCCTCACAGCCAGGTCTGTTTCAGAAATTCTTTTCCTAAATAGCAGGCATCGATCAGCACTACACAGGTGTACATATGCTTTCATAGCGAGCGCTTTCTGTGCATGACTTTACAGCGTGCACCTTGCACACCGAGATTTTTACAGTACTTCCAAGCTATCTACATCTTTTTAAAAACAGAAAGCACATTTCCCCCAAAACATGGATTAAAACATCCAATTAACCTTCTGAAACACGTAATATGGGTATACTTCCAAATATCCAACCAGGCTACTTAGGTAAAACTGTTGTCAGGACTTGCTCCAAATGTTGTTATCACTGTGACTTGGTTTGTCTCTTAGTAGGACTTGGCCTGTTTGTCTGCTCCCCATGCTGAAAAAACAGGATCATTCGCCTTCTATTCTTCAGCACAACCTTAAAAGTCTGGAGAAATCATTAAACTAATTCTCATATTCTTCTTCAAACAGTTTTTAGATAAGGTTAAATTTCTTTGCCAAGATGTAGAATTGTGCCACACATACTTCAGGAAGAGGGACTTCGCTTGCAACAGAAACCTTTTAGAGAAGAAGTAAATCAGTCAAGGCCTGGCTCTCACTGCTTTGTGGCTTTCATTTTGCTACAGACCTTTCACAAAACTTAATTTTCACCACTCTTCCTTGTGTGTTTAGGTATCAAAGTTTTAAATTATATATACTCATTGTCTGTTCACAGGATTCTTCCATCCCCAGCCCACAAGTCATCTCTTTTTTCTTGACTCTTAACCCTTGTTCTGCCAATGACCAGGCCCAACAAAAATGATACAGCCAGCAGGAAGAGAATCCAATACACAGACTGTATTGTAGACAAGAAGGACATTCCATGAACGATCACTGGGGGTACAAACAGGTCAATCAGCTGGTACATAATTGACGCCACCCCTAACGATCCCACAAAAGATGTGACTCTGCCCACAAGAGGTGGTACAAACAGTGAACTGAGGTTTCCCATAGTTGGCATGGGAAACAGCCAAACCAGCAAGTTAAATGCATAAGAAAAAGGTGCCCACATGGTGACTCTCACTCGATCAGCCCGTGTTCACAAAGGTCTAAACAGACTGGGGCCCAGCTCCAGGGAGAGTCAGGAGGACTGCCCTGAACCAGGAAGCTCTGTGGAGCGCAACGTGAAGTGCATCCACTCCACAGACAGACACTCTTGACTCCCTGCAAGTGGTCCCAGCTTTTATCCCCAAGCAGACACCTGACCTTTGTCAACTCAGTGTGGGACCCCTGGGGCTCATTTCCCTTCTGGCTCTCCCTGCAGGGCCGGCCGCACCCTGGGGGGAAGCTATAAGGCAAACTCACCCCCTCTTTATGAAGGGCTGTGGGAATCACCCATATGTCAACCTTAATTCGGGGCTCGGGGTTCAGACCCCAGCATTTCAACCCTACAAGTAAGGGGCAAGCACCAAGTCAGCTTTTACAGTCTCTAAACTTAAGCCAATATCCAAAAAAAGTATCAAAAACATATTTCTAGTACTAACAAGAGTTAGGAAGGGCCAACGGATCCGAGGAGAGTTTTTAAAAACTTTTTATTTATTAAAATTCTCTAGATACAGATTAACATTCTTTGTACAATATTTATTACAGCTTCATCTGCACAGGAGCTTCAAGTGCTCTGAAAAATGGGTTGTAAAACCGGCTAGTTTTGATGTAGATTTCATGTCCTTCTTGAAGCATTATTTTCTGTTTACAGCTACTTCCCTCAAAGCACCAATGGTCTCACCATAAAACCCCCCCCCACTCTCATCCCTGATCACCACCTACACTTGTTAATTTGACTTTTTTTTTCCCCAGAAAATTCTCATTCTGAGCTTTCAAAAAGACCACCAGTTCTCATCACACACCCTTCGTTACAGCCCATGACTTTCTTGCTCCCAAATATCAATTCAATCAACCGTCCTCATCTTGAGGTACTGTTTTATGCTTTTCTGTTGTTGGGTTTTTGGTTTTTTTTCCCCCTCTCTCCTTTTTCCCCTTCCTGATTTTCACTGCAGAAAAGGAGATACAAAACAAAGGTATGAAGCAGAAGTTGTCTGCCCAAAGCCAAAATAACAGCATGGGAGAACAACCCCCAAATTCTGTCCCCCACACCATGTTAACTTTTTAGGCACAGTTCCTCCTCAAAATAGTGAGTGAAAGCAGCTTGCTTCTTTAAAGAAATGGCTACTCTCACTGCAGTGTTAGACTGATGTGAATTCACAGCATATTGTCTACACCAGAGTATGCAGACCCATATCTTTATGGCTCAGAAAACGTGAGCCAGGGATCCCTGTGGCCAAAGAGACTTGGGTTTTCAGTCTAAAACAGGTTGAAAGTACCTACAGAGTTACCATGGAGCAGTTCAGGTGACAGAGCTCCACCTCCTCAGTGTGCCTCACAGTAGTAATTTCTCCATATAGGTGGTCTCTATGCTTTTTCCAGCTTCCAAAGCTGGAACTACAAAGCTTCATTACAAGAATATCATCCACCACTGGGCTACAGGGCAAATTTAGTTAACTTCCAATACGTGGTGCACTTACTTTCATAGTGCTGTTGAAAAAACTCATTGCTGATATAAAAACTAAGGTGCGAGTCTGAACATATCCCAACCTTCCATCACACCAAGCAAAAGTATTTTACAATTTTCTAAAAAAGGAATGGAAAATTACAGATTAGGCACCGCATGTTGTAACATTTGGCTAGCAGGCACTGCAGCCTTTTAACAGCTGCCACCCAAGAAAGAAACCCCTGGGTCCTCCCAATTTGGCTAGACCAAATTTGAATGTGGTAACCAAACAGTCCTTCCTATAACATTTCCATTTAAAAGCTCACTATTAGGTTATGCTATTACAAAAAAAACAAAAACAAAATCCAGCCCTAAAATGCCATTTTCTTGAACAATAATGAGGAGTTACAAAATGTTATTGCAAATCTCACTCTGCAGGGTAAGGAAAAAGAGCTGGACCTGCAATGGAGACCATCAAATGGGGTGGGTAGTCAAGCAATCGAAGAAGGAAAGATAAAGGTGTATATAGTATCTTGCCTTCAGATACCTTGGGGCCAGCAAACATTTTGTTCCTATAGGAAATGATACAGCTCTAGATCACTGCCTATTGAGATCCACTATTCACAGCTTTTTGCTACAACATGAATGGCTTATTAAACCTACAACATATCTGTTTTAGTTAACTTCTTGGTGGAGAGGGGCCAGGAAAACAAAATGTACTTAAATGCTGAAATTTTTTTTCCAGGCTGAATGCCTTTCATCCAATAAGACATTCAAAGCAGTGACCCAGCAAATGGATTGAAAAAGCAATCTTCCGTCTCAGCGCCGCATTATCATTCCTATTCAGTATTCTCGGTGAGATATCTCAATCAGCTGGATGTGTGTGTAAGTGACAGCGCAGCCCATTGCTGGGTTAATTAAACATTTGACTTTAACACCCTCCCCGTCATTAAGCAAATAAAAACAGATAATTCAAACTGCACTTCATCCACGGGGTACACAACATACATGTCAAAATTAAGAGAGTCCAAGGCCCTCAGGGAGTTCTACTCGGGGAGGTAATCAGTTTAAATCTTATCTGGTTTATCAATTATTCTATTGATTAAAGCAGGGTGATTATACAAAACTCCCTCTTGCCACATGGGATACATGTCAGCAGAGCAGGACAACACAGGGAGGCTCAAAAACCATTTAAAGAAAATACAGACAGATGAATAACAGTCTATTAGTACATGCCAGCAATCCATAGATGGAAAGCCTGATTCTTCTTTTTAAGTAAGTGAATTAAAGTCTTTCCAAATTAGAGTGCCAATGTTGTTACCTCATCTGCTTTAAAATCAGACCTTTATGTTGAAAGGGCAACATTTCTTCATTTTAAGCAGACAATTTCTTGCCTAGTATATGAAACGTTTAATTGATACTGATCTTAGAACATGAGAAATGGAAATCCCAGACGTCTAAAAGGCATCATACTTACCTACCAGTGACTCTCAAGAAGTAGGTGCAAAAGGCATTCTCAGTACTTGAACTCTCCCACATACATACGTGACACAGGCGTAAGTAAAATGTTGCATTTTAATGATTAATATGTGATAGCGCATTTCAAACACAAAAACATTGAGCTTTGGAGTTTTGGAGATTTTTTTGAAACCTCATTAGCAACTATGGGAGCTGCCACTGTCACATTCTCCTCATTTTCAACAAGCCCTCACACAAACCCCCAACAGAGTATTCCTTACCACAACCTCTCTCCCGCATGGAGCCACAGCACACAAAGCAATTCCAATTACTTCTCATTTTTTGTTTCCAAGTGAAGAAAGCTTCAAAGGACCTCCAAGGTCTCTTCATGAACTGAGTTTGTGAGCACAGACCCATCTCCACTGTCTTCTCAATAACATTTAAAGTTTTATTGTCATATCCTAAACTGGCCTGCTACAAGAACTTGCCTGACACATACAAACCATGAACTCTTTAAAAATTAAACACTGCCGTCTACAACAATTATTGATATTTATTTCTAAAAGTTCCCTCAAAGCAAACAATTAGCAGCAGAAGAAAGATCAGCTTTAAATCAGGGACTCCCCCCTCCCCGGTAACATCTCCTACAATGTGCTTCATAATGGTCAGACTGGTAGCACAAACAATTTATTAGTCATCACCAGTTTTTAAGCAGAGCAGAGGGCATGAACCACAGTGGTCAAAACGCCGACAAGACGGAGAGCCCCACTGGCCAGTGCAGCTGGATTTGCAATCACTGAAATTTTAAGAAACAAGGAGAGCTAAAAATCAGGCCTGAGGTATGTTCTTCCCCACCACCTTCAGAGAGGGGTTATATGCCACTCCATATTGGCACTGCGTGTGCACCCAACCATACTTCAGCCTCTTCTTTGCTTCTGAAGAAAAGAGATCTACAAACTAAAAGCCTGCATTAGCATGCTGTATTTTACTCTCACCACTAGAAATACTGAGGGTGCTATTTGTAATTGTATTCTTTTAAGAGGTTTGTTCTCTGCAGCTGTTTTCTGCTTGCAGTGTATTTTGTGTAATCAGCACATCATCATAAATACATTGGCTGTTCCCCCGAGGGAAGCTGTCACTGTTTAATTTACAGAACAACCTGGCCAATGTGAATTCTAACACTACAGCACTATGGCAAGAAGTTACCACACTTGGAAAAACAGGTTTCTATGAATTTTTATATCAAGAGCTGGTCCCAGGACAATTTAGGTTCTAGAAATAGATTGTTTTTAAAAGCACTTTACACACTGGACGGAATGGATTCTTTCCCACTTACAGCTTAAGGCACCACCAAACTCACTCCCACATTATTTTTAAGGTGACAGCCCCAATCCCCCAACACAACCTACACATCCGATTTCTACCAAAAGAAGGCACTGCATGTAATTGTCTTAGGCTACACACCCATTTTTTAATATTTATTGTCAAAACAAAGAACAACCCCAAACATCAATGTGTTAGTTGTCTTCATTTCAACATGGGAACATATTCTGCTGCAAGGTCAAATGTTATTACCTACATCAAAGGATTGCTGCACAGTTTATTACTCTGAAGATGCAATAGAAGAGCAAGGCATATTCCTGAAAGAGTAAAAACATATGCAGCTTTATTGGCTGAATGAAGAGTTGCTTCCTTTGTTTTTTGGATATATGGTTGTATTTTGAGAAAATAAATCACAAGATTTTTTGTAAAAGGTAGGCAAAAGGCAGATGGTTAATCTTACTATATACAGACAATTTAGAAAATTTCGTAACAGTACCAAATCATGTTTGCAATCATTTAAGCAGTAAACATGAACGCCAAATAAACATTTGGGCATGACCAACAAGTTACTTGGGTATTTCATTAGCAATGTCTATTAGAAGCAGCCTACTTGACTACTTGGAAAGGGAGTCAAGAAGGCTGACAACCTGATTTTATTTTTTTATATCTATATATGTGTGTATATATACAAATAAAAATGCTAAACAACTACAAAGGTAAATAAAATCAAAACCAATGTACCAGATAAATTTGTTTGGGAATTCTCCTCCAAAGAGGAAAAACTATTTCACGCATTTTTTTAAAATCTGCTTTCCATTTTAGGGGGCAGCAGGATGTTAAACAACTTTCAATGAAACTGAAAATTCCCAAGTTCCATGTATAGCAGCACTTTGCTGATTCTTGGTGGTAATTAGAAGCCCTGTTTAACATCACCAGACACAGGACAAGTATACAAAAACATAATAAAAAAAATAATCGAGCCCATTATAGAGTACTGTTTATGTATTTGGACAAGCATAGTTTAATTTTACTTAGTTTGCAGAGCATTTTAGTAAATGTTTTTCATCCGTTTGAAAAGTAACAAAATCTAAGGAACAACCATTGAAGCAAAATACATACCATATTATCTCTGATATGGCTTATGAGAATGATCTACAAAACACACAGAACGCTGAGTGGAAATGGTTCAAATTTTATGGAAAACTGAGTAATTTGGTTGACTATAGAAGAAAGAATACAGGAAAGAGACTACCCGACTATTTTTATGTACCATGTAACTAGTCACCAACAGAATGCAGAAGAAATAAAAAGAAAACCACTCAACATGGTGTAGCAAAGTATCACTTCAAGCTATGAATTTCAAGATTAGGAAGTGCATTTTTACTGAGTGCTTGGGTTTGCCCCCATGAAATCTGCATGTGGTCACATAAATACCTCATTTCAAAGACAAAATATTTCATTTTGTTCTCCCTATATATATATATGCCTTAAAGTTATTTACAGCTACCTCTGAACTCTATTTCCCAAGAGTCACTGAATTCTGACTAACATTGGCTTAAATGTTGGATAATAACGTACTCAACGGTTTCTCTACATTTGTAGCAAAATTCCACATTTTAATTTTTAGATTAAAATTATGACTTAAATGTGGTATTAGTAACTTCTGCGGAAATAGGTGCGCTTGAGCTTGTGCGACGGGCTCCCTCTGAAGTGCTGCCCACGGGGCCACCAATTCCAAACGATAACGGAGCCAAGCGACTTACAGCGGACTTTGTAACTGCTGCGAGGGGACTGCCGGGGGGCAGGCTCAGCGCCTC
>NW_008611954.1:2694-5829 GCF_000691845.1 Merops nubicus | reverse complement strand
CACGATGTGAGGCTGGTTTTGGCAGCGAGCCTCTGGGCACGGGTGCTGCCGGCCCCCCAAGCCCATTAGTAACGGATCTTTGTGGAATCACCCTCCTCATTAAGGCGAGCTGCCCCGTGTGTCAAAGCTGCTTTAGAGAGAAGTGATCCCCGGCTCAGGCCAGGCTGTGCGTATGTAAATGGGGGATGCACAAGCCCTGATTGAGACATCACGGGGCTGCTCAGCCCAGGACCCCCGGGAATCCCCAGTCCCCGGGGGAGTGGGGGGCTCTGGAGGCTGTCAGCAGCAGGGGACATGTCCCAGCCACCTCCTGGGGTCCAGCAGCCCCAGGGCCTTGGCAGGAGCCACGGAGCTGCTTAGGGCTGGGATGTCTCTGGGTGCTGGAAGCTCCAGCATCCTGGCTCTAGACCCTATGTCCCCCTGACAGCATTGTGATGTGGGTCCTGCCTTCTGCACTATGGCACCTCTCTTGGTTTGGGGGAGCAGAGGGGAGAAACCCCTCTCATCCATCTTCCCCCCCTCTCCAGTTTTATCAACACTGCTGTGTGCCCAGTGCTCGTGTCAGGTCCTCCTCTGCTCCCTGCCTCGTGCCTGACCCAAAGCCCCTGATCCCCTGTGGTCAGGGATTAAATCCTCCTGATCACACACATCTGAGGTGTTGGGATGATCCCCACACACATTTGGAATGTTTGGATGCTCCAGGGTTTGGGAGAAACTGGAACAAGGTGCCAGACCTGAAGCCATCCCAAACATTGCGTGGCTTTGGAGCCCATCAAAGGACATGGCGAGACACCAAGGAGCATTGGGGGACATCAGGGGCTGCCAAAGGACACCGAGGGAGCCCCACACGGCTCCGGCGCCTGTGCTCACTGCTGCTTTCCAGCAAGGAGAGCTCACCCCGGAGCAGACACAGCAGCACCAGCCCCCCAGCTCCTGCAGCAGCACCCCCACGTGCCGGGGCCTCGGTGGCTCTGCACAGAGGCGTGGGGAGATAAGACCCTTGGCTTTTTTGGCAGCGTGTTGCTAATCAGCACGACCCGGCGCGCTCCGCCGCGGGCGCACGGCTCGCTGCTATTTCAGGAGCCTACTTGAAATACACCTGCAAGAAGGGAGAGAGGCTCCAGCAAGTAAATAACCCAGCAACCTGCCAGAATCCAAACACCGGTGGGGGCAGAGTGAGGAGAGGTGCAGGGATTGAAGGGGGAAAAAAAAGGAGGAAAAGTGAAGTGCAAGCTGGCAGTGGAGGGGCTCGGTCCCATTTTCTGCAGGGATGCTCCTTGGTGCTTGGTGGGGAAACCACGTCTTGGTGGCTGTGTTGGGGGGTCTCACTCACATCCCCAGCATGGGGAGGGGGCTGGATGGAGCCCCCCACCCACCTCCCTGCTTGGTGTGTTTACCACCCACTGCAGTTCAGCTCCTGCCTTCACCCCCCCGCCCCCCCTCCCTTTCCTGAAGCATTATAAATCAAACAGCTTAAAATGTAAAGCATCAAAAATTCTAAACCCTTCATCTATTATTAACTGTGACAGTAAATTCCACCTCTGAATGTTTCACATAGCAACTGTTACCAGGACTCAGCATCCGAAGCTGATGTTCCAGCAACTTTCCATCACGCCGCCGCCGCTCCGGCGATGCCGACACCGGCCCGGTGAGATGCTGGCACCCCCAGGATTGGGATGCCAGCAGAGAAACTCCTTGGATTTAGTGAGGAGAGGATAGGAAAGGAGCTTGGGGCCTGCATGTTGGGGTGTGGAAGCTGGTGGTGGAGGTCTGTTGTTATGGTCCTGCCTCCATGATAGTCACGTAGCCCCCCAAACGTCGTTACTTTGACCGCCACGTTACGAGCACTGTAAATAATGAGGATGGAAAAGGGGTTGTTAAAATAAATAGACAGATGTTTTTGCAGGGGATGGTGTTTGCTTGTCTACCACCGCTTTGCCCTGGTGATGGTTGTGATTGTGCCCCCCAGGAGGTGACCCCCATCCTGGCATGAGCAGTGGGTCTCGTGGCTCCAAGCATCGGGTCCACAGAGAGCATTTGGTGCCAGTGGTTGTTTGCCTTCCCCGTGAGGCATTGCAGCTCTGCTCTGTGCTGTGCCCTCTGCCCAGAGGCCAGCATGGCTCTGGCTGCTCAAGTGGAGTTGGGTTGGGGTAGTTTGAGTTGGATTTGGCTGTGTGGCAGCACTAGAAGCCTGGTTGGAGGCAGCGACCAGGGGATGCTGAGCCTGGTCTGGTGAGAGCCCAGCCAGCATATTGGCAACACTGGTGCTGAGCCCTGACCGTGGTAAGACTCATACCCACGTTCTGCAGAATTGGTAGGACAAGATGAAATGGCCTCAGGTTGCATCAGGGGAGGTTTAGGTTGGACATAAGGAAGAACATCTTCCCCTTGAAGGTTGTCCAGAGCTGTGCCAGGCTGCCCAGGGCAGTGGTGGAGTCCCCATCCCTGGAGGGGTTTCCACGCCGTGGAGATGTGGTGCTGAGGGACATGGGTTAGTGGTGACCTGGCTGTGCTGGGTTAACAGTTGGACTTGATGACTTGAAAGGTCTCTTCCAACCCAATTCTATGATTCTATCCCCAAGCACCCAACACCAGCAGCACCCACAGGCCATGCCTGCTGCCCCCATGCCCTGACTTGGGCATCCTGACCTCACCCATCGCCCTGGGCATGCCACCCACCCACAAATCCCAGTGGCTACCTGCATGGCACCAGGATCTCGGGTCTCCCGCTGCTGCAGGACCAAGTTCCCCCTCTTCTCCTGGCCCGCGGCAGGATCTCTGCTGTACCATGCCATGCTGTGCCATGCTGTGCCATGCCACGCTGTGGCGTGCTGTGCCGGGCAGCAGTGGCTGCTCCGCTGCCTCCCCAGGGACAGGCAGCAATTTTCTTGCTCTGAAGAAGCTTGTGATGGTTTGAGTGAATCTGGGAAGCAAATCTAATTGGCAACCTGGTAATTCCTCGGGGGGACATGTACTTTGGTCATATCTAAGTACATTCCAGCCAGTGTTTAAGACACGCTGAATCCAAACTTGGACAGTCAAATACCAGCAGCTCTAAGCTCCTTATCTATTTCAGGCAGATTAACTCCTTAATCATCCCTTTTGGAAGTTCCCTGCCCCACATTCCTCTCCCCT
>NW_008611954.1:762-2620 GCF_000691845.1 Merops nubicus | reverse complement strand
AAAAAAAAGAAGCAGGTTTTGCAGGGTGCAAAAGGTTGGGTTGGCGCCTGCCGTGATTGACAGAGTCAATAACCAGGAACCAGGAGAAGGCCTCTGGAAATCTGCTTCCCCTGTTCACCTGCCCCAGTATTTGTCTTCAGGATTTGGAGACGGGGAATGTATAATACCGACATAATTCATCGCAGGACATCAAACCTTGATTTATTATTTTCAAACCCTTTTTATTTTGCCTTTTTTACCACGATTGATTTTTTTCCCAACCCCTTTTCATCCTTATTTTTCCTTTTTCCCAGGAGATTCCCACTCAGCATGCTCTAGCAGAGGTCCAGCTGGGGGTGCCAGCTCCCGTGGTACTGGCTGGGGGGGGGGGGTTTGCTCCACAGCCCCCAGCCACGCTCGTGGCGAGGGGATGCTCATTTTTCCCCACTCTTTTTCCCCCTGGCAGGCAGGGGAAGCTGCCGGGAGGCAGCCAGTGCTGGCCACTGTCACTCAGGGGAGTGTCGGAGCATTACGCTTCATTACCGAGCTGTCTGCTGCTGGCAGGAGATGACTTAGAGGGCAGAGCCTGGCAGCGGCGCAGCCGAATTCGTCTCCAGCAGACAGACCTGTCTGTGGGCAGACACCGGAGCGTGGCACCCGCGGGGTGCCCGGGGGTGCTTTGGGGAGCTGGTGGTCTGTGGCTCGGTGCAGTTTGGCACGGTGGAGAGGCTATGCCAAAAGTGAAAGCAGGAGGTGCCATGAAACCACTCCATGGGAAGGCAAAGGGGGCACAGGGTGGTGCCCCCCCTTAGCTGTGGGTCCTGTCGAGGGTGTCTCGATGGAACTGGGATCACTGGTAATATTTAATGGTGTGCATCTGAAGCATGGGTGTAAATCTACCTGTGTGCCCACCGATGGGGAAGGGACATAGTGGGGACATGGGGACAGGGGTGGCAAAGCCCCGTCACCTCCTGGAGAGAGAGCAGGAGCGTGGGAGAGCAATGGGGCACAGTCAGGTGCCAGGGTGTGCCCGTGGCCCATCAGCGGCCACCCTTCAGGGTGGTTTTGGCCACCACAGTGTGAGTTCACTGAAAGTTTTCCCAGTGGAAGGACTGGCTGTGGCTGGGGCAGAGCCTGACCTGCCAGAGCTGGAGGGGATGGACCCAGAGCTGGAAGTGTCCTGGAGCTGATGGCCACCCGTCACCCCCTGGGGTCTCCAGGGCTGCTGGGGATGAGGATACCCATCGTGGGAGGAGGTCCAGGACCCCAGCACAGGGCCAGGGCAGGATTGCTCCATCCCTATGCTCCCAGTCTGGCATTTCCCAGCCCAGCAATGCTCACTGGGGCTGGGAGCACCAACACTATGCACAAACCTGGACCACCCCAGAGGAGGGGAAGCTGAGGTATGGCTGGAGTGTCCCAGTTCAGACCCAGCTGGGCTCCCACGCAGGTTGCAGGCCAGCTCCAAGCTGCAGTGCCAGGTCCTGCTGCAGGGTTTGGTGTGGTTTTGGTGTGGTTTTCCCAGGCTGGAGGGTTTGGTGGGTGCCTGTGGGCCAGCACAGCACGGGGACCATCAGCCTTCCCTGTTGTGTTCCGCAGGGAGAACAGCCTTGCACAGGACACTGCTGCTGCTGGAAGTGTCCAAGAGCAGCCAGCTCAGGAGACAACCATGTGCAGAGTGGATCTGGGATCAGGACAAGGATCCGTGTGCTCTCCCATCCTTGGGAGAGCTTTTATTTGCTTTTATTTTTACCACAGGTGGCAAGACAAGTGGTAGGACAAGAGGAAACAGGAGGTTTCAGTTGGATATGAGGAAAAATGTCTTCCCTCCAGGGGTTGTGCAGGGCTGGACCAGGCTGACCCGGGCAGTGGTGGAGGC
>NW_008611954.1:0-524 GCF_000691845.1 Merops nubicus | reverse complement strand
ATGCTGTGGGGCACCCCACTTTCCTCACCCAGCAAGAAGGGGTCCAGCACCCAGCACTTCCCTCCCAGTAATGAACCAGGACCTCGTTTATGGTGCATGGGTGGCAGGGCTGATGGGCTGTGTCTGGCATCACTCCGGTTGCCCCGCTCCTCTTCTGTTTCCATGCAGGGATGCGGCTTCCATCCGGCTTCAAGGGGAAACTGAGGCAAAGCGAGGCATGGGAGAGGGAGCAGGGTTGGTGTCAATGGTCACAATAACGCTTGGAATGGTTAATGGTTGTTGGGGGTGCACTGAGTCAGGCCAAGAGCGGGAGGGGAAGGAGGAAGGAAGAAGGATCCTGACCCGTCAGGCAGAAAATGAGTAGAGAAGAAAAACAGGAGGATGCCGAGGCCTGGCCTGGCCGTCGTCTCACGCTGGCACCATGCTGGCACCACGCTGGTACCACGCTGGCACCACGCCGTGCGCTCCTTTGGAGGCCAGTGGGTTGGCTGAAGGTCACCAGGGCGGCGAGTGGCTGACCCATG
>NW_008611953.1:0-203 GCF_000691845.1 Merops nubicus | reverse complement strand
CCCCAAAACTCCCCAAAACACCCCCACGACACCCCAAAACCGCACCAAAACACCCCAAAACTACCCAAAACACCACCAAAACAACCCAAAATACCCCAAAACCACACCAAAACACCCCCAAATCCCAAAACACCCCCAAAAAACTAACCCCCCCAAGAAAAAACACCCCAAAACCACCCCAAACCCCCAAAGACACCCCAAAC
>NW_008611952.1:6926-23135 GCF_000691845.1 Merops nubicus | reverse complement strand
TTTTTGTACCCCCGCTTCCCGTTGCTGCGGCATGTGGAGAAAGTCCATGTCGCGGCTGAGTTGGATTCCCCCTCCCCACACCACAAGAGTAAGGCTAAAAGCATCTTCTTTGTCTAGTAAACATGACCTGTTCTGCTCCTGTCTCCACCGCATTGTTGGGTTTGGAATTTGCTTAAGTGTTTGTTTTATAGTATTGTAACCCCTGCAGCCTTCGCTGTGTTTCCTTCCTTGAGTGTCTGTGGTCTCCTCCCCAAGAGGAAACGCACAGTGTGTGTCAGAAGTGATGGCTGAGGAACGAATGCAAAGAGATGAAACAAGTTCTGTAATGAGACAGCATGTGGGCTAACACCCGGATCCACCTTGATCCAGGACACTGCTGTGGCTCTGGTCTGTGACCTCTGGTCTTCAAGTGTTCTCTGTATTAACAGAAAAGTTGTTGTTTGCCTTTTTACACCACTGGTCTGGTGGTTTTTGTTGTTTTCATGTTATAAATGATTTTAAAATAAGCTCCACCGTTGCAGTGCCAGTCCCCGTGAGCCCTGTGAGGGAGTTGGAGAAGAGAGGCACACACGTTTTCATTTCAGTTCCTCCCGTGCTGTTCCTCTCATCCTTGGACCTGGAAGTTTTTGCTGTAGCTTATGTGTGGGAATGACCCAAACGTGGTAATGCCCTGGGCAGGTGATGAGACCACATTTGTTCTGTACATGGGAATCCTGAAAGGCAGAGGAGTTAAAATGCCTTTGAGGTTATGTGACAGGTCTGTAGCAGACTCTGCATGGATCCTGGGACTTGGGATTCCTTTTTCCTTGGTCTGCCTGTTAGACAGCGCTGCTCTGCTGCTGAAAAGGCTGCTGATGCCTCTGGGTGGTATTTTCTGTGTCAGTGCAGCTAATAATACTTCCAGGAGCTGGAGTTTGGTGGTGTGTGCTAGGGAGCCAGTGCCTGAACTTGCCATAGCGTGGAGGGCGGTCGCTGAAGTGTTGCCAGGGTGGCTGGTGCTGAACAAAAGCTTTCAGACTTTCTAGGATTAAAAAGATGAGCTGGGTGACTCTAACAGAATTTATAAATTCGTATTACCACTCAGTTTCCTTAACAGTGATCTGCTGCACTACCTCTTGCTACTGAAAGTTGCCCTTAGAGGAGCATAATACAAAGTGCCTCTAAGCTCGTGGAATGTTTCTGTCTCTGCAGTGTCCCATGGAGGGGCTGAGAGCAGAGCTCTGGAGAGTGTGGGGTGGGGGTCCCCCTTACAGCAGGGTTGGGTCCTTGGTGCATGTGCTGGGGAAAATAGCCCTTGTAATGTGTTAACAACTTGTGTTTGCATTGAACATTACATCCTGAAAGAGCTTTAAGATTAAGTGATCTTCACAGCTCCCACCTGGAAGAGCCTGTGTCCTGGCAGCCTCCAAGCCCCTGTGCTTGGACTCCCCCAAACCAAGGCACAGATAGTTTGTTAGGAGAACTCAGTGCTTCAGCACGACCTGAGGCTTGTCTTCACTGGACAGGAATAATTTAGCTAGCTGGATGTTGTCTGTGTTATCTCCAGCACCAGCCTCTGTCTGGATGGGAAATGCGTCTCTAGTGGTGAAAACAAACACGATGCCACTTTCTGAAGCCTTGCAGTGTCCTTAGGAGTTTATTATCCAGGGATGGGGAGGATGCTGTTTGGTGAGGAGGACTTGGGGAGATAATACCACACACTGGGATGGGTTGGTTTGCCTTCTGTCTCCTGAGAAATGAATGTTCATTTCTAAGAAAGGGAAAAACCATTTCTTCTCCGCTGCCTCTGTTTTACCTCTTTTTTGCACTTCACAGGCTCCTCTGAGGAGGTGGCTCCTCCCCTCCAGCAGAGCTTCATGATCCCCAAGAAGGAGATAAACATGGTGTCTGACATGGGCAAGTGGAAGCGCTCTCAGGTACGGCTCTGGGGTCGGGGAGCACTGGTAAGTGTTCCTTGTGTTTCCCAGACTGAGTCTGCTCTGGGAACAGCCATGAGGTAAAGCAAGTTTGGGCAAGTGGTGGGAAATGGATTGATTTGTGTTCTAAAGCAGAAGAGTCACTGCCTGTTGGTAGGAAAATGACTTGGCAGTGAGGTGTGGAGTCTGGCAGCCAAATGCTCCAACAAAGGATTGAGTTGAGGAGAGCCCAGAGGCTGAGGTAGACCAGAGGTGCTTAAGAATTCCTACTACTCCCTCCCAACAAGCTGGACAGGAAGCTGGTAACTATTTCTCCCCACCTGGCCTGTACATTACATCACAGCTGGTTTTACCCACTGCTGTTTGGGCTCAGCTTGGACACAGTCCTGCTGCCTGGCCCTCTAATAGCATCAGGCTGGGTTGGTTCCTGGGGCCTTCCCAGCTCGCTGTACTGGAAAGGGCTCTAGAGCCAAGGCCTTCAATTTCCTGGATAATTCTTGTTTACAGTGTGTGTGGAGCTGGTGGAACAGGCAGGTTCTTCCCTCTCTGCCTTTGAGGGATTGGTGTGTTAGCCCAGACTTGTCCCAGCTCTTAGGAGCAAGTTCTTGCTTGATGACTGATCTGTGATGTCTTAAGAGAAGCGTAAGTTATAGCCCAGTCTCAAGCAACCTCTGAGTGCTGTTTCCTTTAAGTTTCCTGGGTTTTAGGACTTCCTCCTGGTGAGGATTTCTGTGCAGGAGGGGCCCGAGGAGGGAGAGGTGGCTGTGTGCTACTCCAAGGTTCCCAAGGACTCGGGGTGGTGGAGCTGCACTGGGTATGCTACCTCAAAAGCAGCAAATTTAAGGAGCAGAGCAGTGAGGAGCCTGAGCTGTCTCCCCCTTCTCCACTGTGCACGAGCATGGGGGAAGAGCAGAGGGGGGAGAGGTGAGGTAACAGTGCAGCTCTGGGAGAAGCAGTGCAGAGCAGGGTGTCCAGGCACAGCTGAGACTGCAGAGCTCAAGAGTTTGAATGTGACCTGATGGGAAGCAGGGAGAGAAGGATTTTGGGGGCAGTGTGAGCATCTTTAGGATTCTCCTCTCTGTAATTTTGACAGCGATACAGAATCCTTGGTGCAGCTGCCATCTGCCCAGGCCAGCAGTGAGCTCTTGGCAGGCCTTGCACCCTGGGTGTCTCCAGGAGGGCTGTGTGCTGGGGAAGGTTCCCTTGGTGAGCAGGAAGGCTGCTGTGCCCCAGGGTGAGTTCCAGCAGCCATGGGCTCCCACTGACACCCTGCTCTGGCGTGTGCTTGCAGGCATATGCTGATTACATGGGCTTCATCCTCACTCTGAATGAAGGTGTCAGGGGCAAGAAGCTGACCTGCGAATACAAAGTGTCAGAGGTAGGAGAAGACTTTGGTTCCCCTTATTTCTCCTTTTCTCCTTTTTTTCTTCCTTTCCCCCCCCCCCCCTTGGCTTTTTGAGTATTTCCTACACGAGGAGTGAACTGGCAACTTATCTGGGAGCCAGGGAGAACAAATACAGTTGGGTTGTGCCCTGGGATGTGACTGTCAGCCTGCAGTCCTACACACAGGATGAAGAGGCTCTGAGCGTGCTCACTGGGTGGGAAACCAAGCAAGTTACAAGTGGACAGAAGCTGATGGTGAGAAGGAGGATGCAGAAAGGACACGTTTTGACCCTGTTTTCACAGCCTGGCTTCAACCAGTGACATGTTGAAGACGTGGTATTCCTCCCTGGTTGCAGACAAAAGGCTGAGGTGTCTGTGCTGTTCCCTTCCTCCCACTGGCTTTCCGTGGGACCTTGGGCAGGTCACTTGTCTCCCTGTCTCTGGGCTTCCTGGTCGCTCAGATGGTGCTGGCAGCACCAAACTCCTTGGCCTGTGCCACAGCTGAGCCGTGCAAGGCCCAGTTTGACTGGCCCTGCCTCCCCTGGGCTGGGCTGTGGGGCTGCACACAGGAGAACAAGCATCCCTCTCCCTTCTTCTGCATTTGCCATGGGGATATTCTTGGATACATGCTTACTGTTCAAACTTATCACGGCTGTGCAAGAAAGCTGGGAATAATCTAAAAAAGATCTAGGCAGAATGGGAAGGAGACTGAGCTCTGTGTGTTTACAGCTTCATTCTGTGGGAAAGCAGCCCAGCCTGATCTTTAACCTAGCCATTTGTGTTTGAAGCAGGTGTGTAAAGTCCAGCCTTCCCTTCTAGGAGCCAGTTTGTGAATGAGAAACTTGCTTGTAGTTCATGGAGGGATCAGGGATAATGATCCTCCCTGACAGGCTTTGTGTCCTCCTTTTGTTCCTTCAGTTCAGTAGAAACTGCTGTCAAATGCTGCTCTTGCTTTCCGGGTTTGCCTTTCACCTTTGAGTTTTGTCTTTGTCAGGATCTCGCTGGTTCCCAACCGTTCATAGAGCAGTTGAGGGAAACAAAGCATTAAAAATGAGCAAAACAAAGGGGGAAAAAAAACCCCAAACACCTCTTCTGTCAACCCCTTTGAGCTGTCTGCTATCTAGGAAGAGCTGCGTGAGGGCTGTGTCCCTGCAGCAGATCCCTCTTGGAGCCAATGTTTCCCATCCAGGGTCCCAGTCCGAGTGTCAGACGAGAGGCAGGAGCCGGGCTGTGGGGAGGGGAGTGTGTCTCCTTCCTCTGCTGCTGAGGAGAGCAGAAACCTGGGACCTGAGGCGCAGGTGGAGCATCCCCAGGGTTGCCTTGTTGATGAGGTTGCCTGTTCAGGCGGGCTCGTTTGTAGATCAAACTGCTTATCTGTGCTTTTAACGGCTCAGCCCCTCGCGGCCCCGCTTGCATCTCCGCTGCTTTCTTCTCCTCTGCCGTGCCTGCTGCTGAGGTGCTTTTGTGCCGTCCCATCTTCCTCCCTGATCAAATGCTGGGGACGCCTTCCTTGGGCAAATGACCTCCTGAAATCATTTCTGCTGAACGTGTATCCTCTCTGTGACTTACTAGTATTGCTTTGCCATGGAAAAAAAGAAAGTATGATGTGCTGTGCTTTGAAGGAGACAGCTTAATGGCTACCAGGGAAGGGAGTGTCGATAGCAAACTGTCTGCTGGAGAGAGAGCTGGATCCTTTGGGGGCTGAGCCCCTGCTGAGACTTGCTGAGCTTGCTCTGCTCTCGCTGAAAAATTGCATGGAGCTGTCTGGGGTTTTGCTGGAGGCATCTGACAGGTAGTGATAGCTGAGCTGCTGTTTAGGGCTCCGGCGTAGATGCAGTGTCTGGCACAGGGCTGTGTGACAGATAGGCTGTGACCTGCCTCCTCCTCCTGGAGGGAGAGCTTTTTGTGTGGGGCTCTGTGCAATGACTGCTGGGGCTGCAGCCTGGAGCAGGTTTTTGAAGCTGTGACTTTGATCAGAGGAGGAATGCAGCAAGAAGGAGGTTAATTTTGGCCGTGTGAGGAGCAGACCTTCCCTTCAAACGGTGGGGACCAGACCTTGCCCTCCAACAGCCTGCTGCCTGGCCCAGCAGCTTACTCTGGTTCCAGGAAGGAAGTGGGGCAAGCAGCAAATTCTCCAGTTTTAGCAGCTCCTTGCTCCAGCTGGGCTCAAGGAGCCTACACGGGCAGGCTTGGTCCCCGCAGGCAGCTTTGGCTGCCGTGGTGCCTTCTCAGCACCTTCCTCTACCTGGCCCCTGCTCCTGAGAGATGCTGACAGGTCTCTGCTCTGCAGGAGGCTCAGTGCTTTGCCTTTGGGACCGGTGGCAGATTCAGGGTCAAGGGGATGCAAAATCAGCACAACTAGAAGAGCAAGGAGAGCGGGGGGGAGGCTGCCCTTGCTTTGATCACTGGAAAGGTAAAGCAAAAATAGAGCTGAAAAACCCAGCCAGGCAAAACAAGGCTGCGGTGGTGCTGATGGTTGTGTTCCAGTAAGCTCTTCCCTTCCCCTCCTTCTCCCCTGCCAGGGTCAGCCCTGGATTGCACAAGTTTCCTTTGCTGGACAATGGGAAGCTGCTTCTTTTAGTTAACCCCCTTTTCAAAGGGCCTTGAGCCCAAAACGAGCTGCATCTCTTTAATTATTTATTGGTGTGGCTGAGCCAGCAGCTGGGTCCTGCTCTCCCGTGTTCAGTGGGGCTGGGCTTTTTAATCCCTTTAAAGCCAGTACTGGGGAAGGGGAGGTACAGCTCTGGCTCCCCGAGGCCTGTGGGCAGATCTGGGGAGGGGGAAGGAGCTGGTCCCTGCCAGCCATTTCTCCAGGCAGCACGGTGCTCACCGGGTGGGTTGAAATAGGGTGGCTGCTGGTAATGAGCTGCTGGTAATGAGCTGCTGGTGCCGGCGGGTAAATCACCAGCACCACTTAATTATTTAATGCAGCCCGGTGCTGGGGACCCTGTCGCTTGATTGGAGGGGAATGCAGTAGCCAGGAAGGAGCAGAGCAGAGTCCAAACCCAGCCCGGTGCAGTGGGGAGGTGCTGGATTTCTGCAGTGCCTCAGGCAGCAGGGAGCTGGAGCAGAGGAGGTTGTGCTGCCTCAGTCCACTCAAATCTGGGGCACTGGTCTGGTAGTGGCTCCAGTTTGGAGCCTCACTGAGGCACCTAGAGCTTCTTCTGCCCTTGCCACCGTGTCCCTTGGCACATAGTCCACTCAAATCTGGGGCACTGGTCTGTTAGTGGCTCCAGTTTGGAGCCTCACTGGGGCACCTAGAGCTTCTTCTGCCCTGGCCACCGTGTCCCTTGGCACACGTGTCTTTTGTGTTCCCAGAGCTCAGGTCTTGTCCTCTGGCCTGGCTCAGTGCCTGAGTGTCATGCTCCTGTGGGGTGGATGGATGGATGGATCCCTCCTCTGCCTGATCCTGCTTCCTGATCCCACCACATCCTCAGGACAGCACCTGGGAGCCACTGCCTGTGGGAGGCTGTGTCTGCCAGGAGACCCTTCCTCCTGGAGTGGGGCTGGGGAGCGCTGGTGCCGGGGCAGCCCCCCCCTGCCATGCCCACCCCTGCCATGCCTGGCTCTGCCATGCCCACCCCTCCATCCACCCCCTTCGAGTGGCACTTCAAGGGCTCGAGAAGCCTGCTGGGCTCTGCTGTTTCCCCGTCCTCCCTGCAGGCAGTGTGAAGAATTGAACCACAGCCCAGGAGACCAGCCGGCTTCACACGGTCGATGCCTCCAGCAAAGTCAAACCAGCCGCTTCTGCTGTCCTCTTTGTCCCCTTGAAGGAGGAATCCCCTCTGGAGACAGAGGAGCCTACATTGCCCGGGGCATGGCCAGCTGCTGTGCTGGCTGCAGCTCTCCCACTGCTTGGAGTCAGTGAGAAGAATCCCAGAGCCTCCAGCAGGCTTGACCAGTTGTCAGCAGAGCCTCCTGAAACTATTTGGAGCTGCTTGAAGTGCTGCCTACGGTGCTGGCACACGAGGTGTAACTGCTCTCCAGCTGCATGGGCAAGGCAGGGAGGAGGCTGTGTGCATTGACCAGCCCTGGTCCTAGCAGTGCAGCTTGAGGCATCGTGCTGTATTGCCTGTGGCACCTCTCTTCCTTTTCTTCAGGGCCACAGTAGTGCCTCCCCTGTTGCTCTTTTATGTCCTACACAGGTTCCTCACTTTCTCCTTCCAGCACTGGGTGTAAGAAAGATGGTTCTATTGTCTTGCTGTTGCATTTGTCTTCCCATCAGCTTTGTGTTTGCATCAAGAGTTTCTCTGAGAGCTTGAGGGCTTCTCGTGCTTGCTCTTATGAGACCACTGGTGGGCAAACCAAGCTGCCTCTTCCCCTGGGTAGGTACAACCCAGATAGGTTGTGTTTTGCAACGTTCACTGGGTATCTGTGGGTTGCAGCTGCTGTGGCAACCTGGCTGGTTTGAGTTTGAAGCAACAGGAATCTTGTGAAGGTTGAGTTGCAATTAGCCCCTGCTGGGTGCTGTACCAACACTGCTAATCCTCTGTCTGAGGAGACATTTCAGGACCAAGATGAGAGGCCTTGAGAAGGGTCTCTAGACCACATCCTCAGCCACTGCTCAGGATCTACAGTAAGTGCTGTATTCTGTGGGACACTGGACCCTCAAGATGCAGAGCCCGAGTTCTCTGCTGGAGATCCCTGAACTGTGCAGCATTTCCTGCCTCTCCATCCTGTGTGCCCTACAGCTAGGGGCCTGCTGTAGCCCTTCTCCCAGGCGTTTTAGAGCATGGTGCTGTTACAGCTCATGAAAGACTGTGTGGGCGACTGGAGAGCCTGCCTCAGGCTGGCCTTTGTACTGGACTGATCTTCTGAGGGAAAGGAATATTTTTCCTTGCCAGCCCTGCCCCCGCATTTCAGGGAGGGTTGGCCCATCCAATTTCTGCTTGCCACCCTTGGCAAGGACGATGTGGTCTTTAACACTCCAGTCCAGGGCAGAGATATTAGAGCCTCTGGGACTGCTCTGTTTTCTGTCACTGTGACCCTTTATCTTCTCTGTAGCCCATTGAAAAGCTGGTGGCTCTTCTGAACACCCTGGACAGATGGATCGATGAAACTCCGCCGGTGGATCAACCTTCTCGCTTTGGGAACAAAGCCTTCAGGACCTGGTACGCCAAACTAGACCAGGTGAGCATGTCTGTCACCTGTAGTGCTCTGTGCACCTCCTGCAGAGGGGCAGTGTGCCCAGCAGGGGTGGCAGAATGGCTCCAGTGTTGGGTGGCAGCCAAACAGCCTCCAGAGGAGTTGTTCAGATAAGCTGTGAAGGATCCACCTCTTGATACGCATGACTCGCCGCTGGTCCGGTGCTCTCCTCTCCTCTTATGAGAGCATATGGTCAATGTCAGTGCTCTTGGCTGGGTCTCCAAATCCTGGATGAGCCAGGAGGGCCCTCCAAGCCCTAGGAACTCCTTTGCCTTGGAACTGCCCATGCCCAGCAGGGGTGGCAGAATGGCTCCAGTGTTGGGTGGCAGCCAAACAGCCTCCAGAGGAGTTGTTCAGATAAGCTGTGAAGGATCCACCTCTTGATACGCATGACTCGCCGCTGGTCCGGTGCTCTCCTCTCCTCTTATGAGAGCATATGGTCAATGTAAGTGCTCTTGGCTGGGTCTCCAAATCCAAGCCATGAGGGCCCTCCAAGCCCAAGGAACTCCTTTGCCTTGTAACTGCCCACTGTCTGCTACCTGGTGGGTGACACAAAATGAGAGGAAGGTTGTGAAACTCCTCAGATTACTTCGGCTCAGAGCATTTGCCCTGCACTGAGCTTTGGAGGTGGCACAGGCACCATTTCAAGAGCAATGAGCTTGCTTGCAGGTGGTTTGCTCCTCTACTAATGCTTTTGTCTTGGAGATGATTCAGTGAATAACTGGGTTGCTCTGCTTGGATGTGGAGCCTTTTTTTCCTGCAGGATGCACGTGGCCTGGGTAAATGTCCAGACAAGTTCTCCCTGAATTGCTCCATCTCTGGAGACAACTTCTTCAACAGGAGAATTTGCTTTTCTGTCACGCTGGCTCTGGCCATTGCAGGAGGGAGGGCACCACTGCAGCTCCCACTCTGCAACAGTGGGAGCAGAGTCTGAGCAGAGGGTGACTTGTTCCCGGGCACTGTGACAGATCTACACTCACCTGGGGGAGTCTTTTGTGTCTTTCAGGAAGCAGAGAAGCTGGTGGCAGCAGTGATTCCCAAGCATTTGGCTGATGCTGCTCCAGAAGTGGCTGTGTACCTGAAGGAGTCCGTGGGGAACTCCACCCGCATCGACTATGGCACAGGTACCTGGGCCCCTCACAGAGTGACCCTCTGGAGCCTGTGCTGCATTTATTTGAATAGAGTATTGCCACTATTTTTAGTGGCAGCTTGAATGAAGCAAATACCTTCTTTCTGGAGCCTCCTCACCCGTGTCCAGGGCAGGTGATGACTGAGGGAGCTGGGGCTGTCACACCCTGCCCACACCCTACCCGAGGCAGCGTGGACTGAGCTGTGCAGGCTGTCCTGTCCTGGGAGCTGCTTTGCTGCATACAGCAGTCCTGTACCTGCTGATCTGCAGGAGGCAGCTCAGAGGGATAACATACACGTGCTTGAATTGGAACTAGAGTGGGAACCAAGCTGGTGTTCAGTGGGAGCTGTCTCGAGGTCTGGTGCTCTTCAGAAGTGACATCAGTGCTGACAGAGGGACTTTGAAATCTGAAGGCAGAAGCATTTGCTCCCAGTGAGATGCTGAGTTGTGGGTTGAAGTAACCACACTAGCTTCAGACCTAACTCCAGAATCCTCTACAGGCTCTGCTTCTCTGTCTGGAGGACAGGTGTGCCCTCACCAACAGGCAGGAGAGCAGGATGCTGTGGGTGCAAGGAAACATGAATTTGGACCTGGACAGGGAGGGGAAGAGGAGGACCTGGGTAAAAGGATGAAGAGCTGGAGGCTGTGCAGTGCTTGCCAGGAGAGCTGCGGCTCGCTGGCACCAGGGGGAGATGTTGTCTTTTGAAAGGGACCCGCGGGCTGGGGTTTTGTCAGCTCGGGGAAGGAAACTCAGCCTTTCCTCCCCTCCTGTGTCCCAGGCCAGAGGCCCATGTCCCAGCTCACAGTGGCTAGACCATAGGTGCACTTTTGCCCTACACTGGGAGCTGCAGTGTGGCACAGTGTGGAGCTGCTGGGCTTGTGCTCTCCCTTCTTCTGTGGCCCCTTCCACTAAAAGCCATTTCTGGGTTTGCTGGTTATTTCTTTTCCGTGCTTTTAGCAGGAGGATCAAACTGCAGAGGCTCAGCCTGAGATCCCACTGTCTTCTGGGATGGGCTGTTCCTGGCAGTGTCATGGGATCTACACCATTCTGACATGGAGATCTTTTGGAAGAGGGAGGAAATCTGTTTCCTTGCAGATGTTAGGTTCTCTCATGTCCCCCGAGCAGACAACTCTGTGGTGCTCCCCTTCCCCTGCTGTGCCAAACTCCTGGGAAAGGCCCTGCCTTGCTCCCAGCGTGCCCAGTGCTGGAGCTGTTTTTCCTCAAGAGCTTCTTTCCCCAAAGTTAATAATCACCTTAGGGATGTCAGGAAGGTGTATTTTGGGTGGGTGCCGCACAGGGATAAAGCATTGTCAGCTTGTGGCACTATCAGTAACAGTACGGGTTGGGCTCTTGAGACAGAACTGTGACTGACTTCTGAAGAGCTGTTGTGGTGCCCACAGAAAGGTTGTGCTAGGGACCAGAGACACCAGTGTCACATCTCTTCATGTCTGTTAACTCTAGGGCACGAAGCTGCCTTTGCAGCCTTTCTCTGCTGCCTCTGCAAAATCGGCGTGCTCCGCGTGGACGACCAGATGGCCATTGTCTTCAAAGTGTTCAACAGGTGAGGGGGTGGGAGGAGAAGGGCTGGAAGCACAGGGCAGGTCCCTGACAGTGGCCCCTTCCTGCTGTCTGAGATGTATGAGATGCTCCTCCTGTTCTGGACACACCTCTTTGGGAGTAGGAAGTTGCAAGAAGAGTCTTCTCCTGGGGTGTGAGCTGGGCAAATCACAGGCCTGCTACAAAGACATGTACATAATGAGGGAATGTGAGGGCTTGCTGGCCAAGGGAGAAAGGGTAGAATGGGAAAAACAAAAACAAATTTAGACAAAATTAGGAGGTGGAGGTACTTTTCAATGGACTATACAATGACCCATTTTAACTAGCTCCAAAAGAGGTGATAGCACCACGTCAGTCAGAGGCTGAGTGTCTTACTGGAAAGCCACTTGAGTTGAGCACAAGTTATTGAGCTCTGCAGAGGTATGTGGGTGAAGCTGTGTGCTTTGTGATAGACAGGAATATCTGATCAGAGGATCTAACATGTCTCCAGGCATTAACTATGAAACTGGCAGGCCTCTGCTGTTCCTCTAGAGGTGTTTCCAGCCCAGGAGGTGGAGATGATAGTGATGGAAGTGGTAGAATAGGTGTTCAGAGCCCAGAGATCTAACCCCAGCTGTATCACTGATGGGTGGCATGGAAGCAGTTTTCTTCAGTGGTACTTCCAGCATTAATTTTCCACCTGAAAAGTGGCAGTAGCAGTTGCTGTAAGGTGGAAAGCTTTCTGAGCTCTCTTGGAAGTTGGTGAAGGAGAAGTAAGTGTCAATGTTTTCAGATAACTGGCAGTGGGGAAAGGTCTGTGCCAATGTAAGATACTGCCAGGTAAATCCCTGTCACTGGTTTTCTTGATTAATTTGGTGTAAAAAAAAAACCCAAAAAAACCCCAAAAACAAACAAACAAAAACCCCACTACCAAAACAACAAAACCTAATTTGGTGTAAAAAAACCAAAAAACAAACAAACAAAAAAAACCAAACAAAACAAACAAAAAAAAATGAACAAAACCCAAAACAAACAAGAAAGAAGTCAGTGAAGACAGAAGGCCTGCTTTTAACCCTTCCTTCTCTCTGGTCTCAGGTACCTAGAAGTGATGCGAAAACTTCAGAAGACCTACAGGATGGAACCTGCTGGCAGCCAGGGCGTGTGGGGCTTGGATGACTTCCAGTTCCTGCCTTTCATATGGGGCAGTTCCCAGCTGATAGGTACTAATAAAAATCCTCTCGTGTCCCAGCCTGCCCCCTGCACTGTCTGTCTAGGTTGCAAAGTTGATGGGGCTTGGGACTGACTTTTAAATTCAAATATGTCAAAAATTTGTGTATAATACAGCAGAAGAGTTTGCTTGGGGCTTGGATGTTATTTTTTCTCAGCTTTCCAAATAAAGCTGGTTGCATAAGTTGGGAGAGGGGAGGCTTCCTTGTGCAGTACATCTGTATGACTACAAGCTCTGTAAAAGGAACGTCTTGGTTTTGTGCTGCAAAACATGTTATCTGTCCTGGGGAGTTTACCAGATGCTTTTACTGCTGAGGTGCTGAAGTGGGAGATGAGATGGGAGTCACTCCCTGCTGACTTCTGAAGAGCTCTGGTGGGAGGATCATGTTTCCACTGGAGGAGGGGCAGGACAAGACCTGATTGAACTTGGTCTCAGAAGGGGGGTGCCATACAGATTACTTCCTATTGTCTCTTGCTCTTTTTAGACCATCCAAATCTGGAGCCTCGACACTTTGTTGATGAGAAGGTGGTAAACGAAAACCATAAAGACTTCATGTTCCTGGAGTGCATCCTCTTCATTACAGAGGTGAGGACTGGAAAGTTTGTCCCACAGGGAAGTTCTCTTGACCTTAGATACTTGGTTCTAGCTGTGGTTTTTCTCTTCCTCCTGTGCTTGTTTATTTGCTGTCACAGAACTGTGTGATGAAGCATTGTTGCATGTCTGGGGTGCTCTCCTTGAATGAGTTGAGATGGGGATGTTGAGAGGGAAGTCTAATTAAGCTGGATGGGCTGTGGATTGTAGTTGAAGGGAGCTGTACAAGACCAAACAAATAACCTTGGATTGTTACTTGGATCAGTCAGTGGGAACTTGGATGGAGAAGAGTAGTGCCTGCAAGTATGCTAGAAAGATGAAGTAGGGGCTGTAAAATGACTGGGCTTGCCAAGGTAACCTCCCATCCCTCCAGCTGCTGGGTGCTGCCTGGCAGGCTTGGACCTCCCTTGCTTAGGGCAGGCTCCCAAACCCCTGTGCTGCTTGGTCTCCTCTACATTCTTCCAAAAGACTTGCCCATTCAATGTGCCTTATTTGCTAGATAGGTTTTCTGGAGCAGAGATGGTGCTGAGATTCCCCCAGCTGGCAACGCTGTCAGGACCATGGTTCTCCTCCAGAACTGCAGGGCCATTGGGTGAGGAACTGGTGATGCCAGCTCAGCTTGGTGCCAGCCGTGGGCAGCATTTCTCAGCGAGGGAGCTCACAGCTCTCTGCCCTCGGCTGCAGTGGGTGGTCTGGGTGGGCTGCTGCTGTCCCCCTTGCTGCATGGCCTGGGCAGGGAGAGCAGGAGCCACACGCTCCACTGTGCTGAGGGATTTCTTGTCTCTGGCAGCAGAGACTTGATGGGATTAATTTTGAAGGACAAAGTATGGTTCTACCCCTTTGTTCTTTTCACTTTTGCCCCCTCCTCGCCTCTCTAATTTAGTGATTAGATGAGAAGGGAGGTTACAGAATATGAACTTGGCCTTTCATGTAGGAAATTTTCATAGAAGCCTTTGGCCTAAACCCCAGGAGGTGCTGTGTCAAGTTCTGCTGAATCTAGGAGGGTTTGTTGGTACTTAGCACCTCGCAGGGTTTAACCCTTAGTGCAGAGATAAATCATGTGTCAAGAGGTGCTGGTGGGAGAGAACAGGCTGAGCACAGGAAAGCAGGGAGCCAAGATGCTCTTAAGATTTAATTTGGGCCTCTGTAATACCCAGACAGCTCACTAACCAGTTAGAAACACAAGAAAAGCATCTCTTGATGTGCGCATATAAAATTCTGCAGTGCCCAGATGACGTGTCAAGTTTAAAATCCACAGCACCACGCCGCTGCTTCAGGTCACTCTGCTTCTGCCTGCAGAAAGTTAGCTTTTTAGGTGACTTTTAAACTCGGAGATTCCACTCGTTTTTCCCTGCATTTGTTGAGAACGGTGGGATTCGGCGTCAGTGCCACCTGGTGGCAAGGAGCCCTCCTCTCGGGCCCTCCCGGCGTGAGCCGTGCGGGGCTGGCGACAGCCTGCCTTAGCAGACGGGTGGCATTTTCAACCCATCTTCATGCAGGCACTGTTTCCTTTTCGTGAAGATTTTGCTTTTAAAATTTGTGTTTTGTCTGCCAGATGCCTGGAAAGGCTGCTACTGCCACTAGAGGGGGCTGAGACAGCCTCCAGTGCCCTCCAAACGCTTTCTCTCCAAAATCAACAACAAAACAAAATAGCAGGAAAAAAGATAGAAGGGATTAAAGACTTTAATAAATGAACGATATTATTTTCTTCTGAGCTTGTCAGCTGGAAACGGCTCTCCTTTAAAGGTGTTAAACACGTAGCACATGCCACAACAGTGGATCTTACTGACACGAGAGCAGGTTTTGTTTCAGCAAGCTACAACCAAGCTCAGTTGTTTTCTTTCAACCAAGAGAACAGTCTGTTGAGATTTTTCTCAGCCCTGGTGTGATGTGTTGGGGATACAAATATCCACCATCGTGGTGTTTGCTACGTGTGTATTTAAACCTCAGGCTCTTCAAGCAGCAGCGAGCTGATGCCTGGGCTGAATCCCTGCAGCCCCTCTGCACGGCGGCCAGCCCTGCACAAGCTGGGCTGCTGTTGGGAAACCCGTGCAGCAGTTTTGGGCCCGAGCGTGTGCTGCTCGGCTTGGGTGAGGTTTGCAGAGCTGACCGGGACTCCAGCCGCCCTTCTGCGGGCACCCTGCCTGCCACGGGGAGCACATGGCACCCGCAGGTGCCAGGGTGAGGGGTGTGTGGGGGCCCCTCTGCGCTGCGGGGCTCGGAGGCCAGGCTGTGTGTGTGTGTGTACAGAGAGGGGTGCTGGGTGCACCCCAGCTGTTGTGCTGGGCCGGTGAGATCGCCCAGATGCTCCTCCAAGGGCCCAGGGCGGGCGGCAGGAATTTCAGCTTCAATCTGGCTTCTAAATTTGGAGGTTTGGGAAGGGAGGTCTCGGGTTTCTGCTGGAAGGGAAGGAGCTGACAGGAAAGCACGGCCTCAGCCGTCCCCCTCCCCCCGGCACTGACAGAGGAACCATTTACAAAAGGCCGATTCTCTTGGGAACCGAGAGGCAGGAACGCCGCGTCTGTGAGTAATTTCCTGCTCAATATGGCTGCTCTGACTCACTCCGTTCCCCTGGGGTCACTGCGGGACTGCAGCGCGCCCGGCGCTCGCCCCCTCTCCATCCACTCTCCCTCTTCGCCCTTTGTGGATGGAAGGAGATGGATTTTTTTGTTCCTTCTCATCCCCCCCCATATTTTCCCCTCCCCAGTTTGAAACCATCGCCAAGCTGGCCCTCGCTGGCGAGGAGGGCCATGGTGGTGGCTGTGCCCGGCGTCGAGCTTGGGAAGCGAGGAGAGGCAGAGCCCGGGGGTGGTGGCTGGTGGAAGCTGTGCCCCTGCCAGGGGCAGCGATGGTGGGGGGCAGTTTGGCATCGAAATGCACACACCCAAATCCCCTGCATGGGGGAAGAAGCTGCCTCGGGTGAGCTGCCTCGGGTGAGCTGCCCAGCGCTGAGCTCCTTGGCTCGGGTGCCCAGCGGTGCCAAACCCCCATGTGCGGTAAGGCGCCAGCCCCGTCGGGTAGTGTGGGGCTTTGTGGAGCTGCACGTTTCATCTGGTGTCTGGGAGGAAAACGTGGGGTGGAGGGGAGTGGGGACAGCCAGGGGGATGTGTCTGTGCTCTCCCGGCAGTGGGCAGAGCTACAGACCTGCTTCCCCCAGCCCCCAGCTCGGCAGGTTGGAAGCGTGTCCTCCAAGCAGTGGGGTTTTTGGGTTCTCTGCCTCCTTTTCCCTCTCTCTGCCGCAGGCAGGTGCCACACAGACCCTGCGGAAGGGGCGGAGGAA
>NW_008611952.1:4684-6837 GCF_000691845.1 Merops nubicus | reverse complement strand
TTCCCACCCTCGCTCCAGGCCTGTGCGTGCGTGGAGGGAAGGGGTTAGTTGTTCAAACCCCGAGTCGAGAACAAGAGTCCAAGAGATTCCTCCCTCCCCACGCTCCTTTTTAGCATGAGCTTCGGCCTTGTGGTTTCTGATGTCATGGGAACTTCGCTCAGTCAGAGTGGCTGCGTTGTATTTCTTTTTTTTCTCCCTGAGGGTCTGTTTTTGTTCATGGAAGAGAAGGAGAGACAACTACCCAGGGAATCTACATGTAACTGTCCCTGATTGCAGCTTCCCCCCTGCCCCCCCTCATCCAAACCCCTCACCCTGGGAGGAGAAACGCCGGAGTACAAAAAAAAAAAAAATAAAATAAATTTAAAGCATCTGCTGCAAACTGGCAGCTCACAGCTCCAGAGCGGGTTTGGAGAGCAGGAGTGGAGCATGTCCCCTCTGCTCCTGCCTCCCCTCAGAGCCCTCCTCTGCCAGAGGCAGGGGTGGGGTGGGCGGGGGGTTTTCTGCCAACCTGCACTGCCCTCTGCATTCAGGGAAGGCAGTGGCGGTTGTCGCTGCTGCTTGTTGTTGATCTGAATGGGGAATGAGTCATTTTCTTGGAAAGCCCAGCAGTGCTGCGCTGGGAGGTTTCTGGGTAGAATAGGAACAGCATTGAGCCAAGCTCTACTGGGGGGGAGAACGAGGCTTGAGTGGGGCTTTTTAAAGGCAGTCATTAAAAGGGAGGTGCGCAGAGGGAGGTCCGATAAGGAAAGCGTGGCAGGAAAAGGCTAAATTTTATCAGGGAAGGGGGGCAGCTGGATTGCCACGGCTTCATGTGATGTGGCCACAGCGGGAGGGAGGGAGGGAAGGCGTAGTGAGGTGGCTGGTGCGTGGGTCACAGGGCTTGGTGGGAATGTTTGCTTGGAGAGAGTGTGAGCGTGAGTCACTGCTGGTGCACGAGCTTCCTGGCTGGCCCGGCTCCCTCAGCCCTGCTCTTGGGTCTCTTTCAGATGAAGACGGGCCCCTTTGCTGAGCACTCCAACCAGCTCTGGAACATCAGCGCCGTGCCCTCCTGGTCCAAGGTCAACCAGGGCCTCATCCGCATGTACAAAGCAGAGGTGAGCGCCGTGGGCAGGGGGAGGCTGCTCCCTTCCACTTCACTGTGGTCAGCTCTTCTCTTCTGCTGCTCCTTGCAGTGGGGCCCCCATCACAACTGGTGGTTGTAGTGGGGCTGTGGCGCCCTTGGCAGTTCAGGTGCTGCTGGCTAGAAGGACGCTCCTGCCTGCCTAGTGTTTGCCCCAACAACAATCCCAAAGTGGTCATTTCTTGCAGACCTGATGTTTGCCATTTCTTGTCTTGTCATAGTGCAAGTTGCAGGTCTCCAAATTACAGAATCACAGACTCATGGAGGCTGGAAGGCACCTCGAGATTGTCTCATCCAACCCCACTGCTAAAGCAGGGTCACCCAGAGCAGGTTGTCCAGGAGGGTTTGGAGTCTCCCTGCAGAAGGAGACTCTGCAGCCTCTCTGGCCAGCCTGTTCAGGCTCCATCACCCCCAAAGTAGAGAAGTTTTTCCCCCTGTTCAGACAGAATTTCTTGAGTTCTAGTTTCTGCCCCCTTTTCCTGTCACTGGGCACCACTGACAAGAGCCCATCTTCTTGCCTCTCCCACCCCCCCGCTATAACTATCGATCAGATCCCCTCTCAGTCTTCTCCAGTCTAAACAGCCCCCAGGCTCTCAGCTTTTCCTCATCGCAGAGATGCTCCAGCCCTCTCATCATCTTTGTAGCCTCCACTGGACTCTCTCCAGTAGCTCCTTGTCTCTCGTGACTGGGGGATCCCAGAACAGGACACAGGACTCCAGATGTGGTCTCACTGGGCTGACGTCTTGACCTGCTTGTCCTTCTGATCCCCACACTACTGCTTTACCAGCTGGAGGATACTGTCTAAATTACCATCCCACGTGTCTGGAGCCCCAGAGCAGATCCCCACCGACCTCCCCTGGCTACGAGTCCGTCCCTGCAGCATGCTGGCCCCCTGAGGTCACTGCAGCCTCCCCGGCTTGGCCGCCCTCCGCCCGCCCGGGCTCTGCTGGCGCTGCCCCAGCAGCTTTCCCGGCGAGCCCCGGCCCGGGGAACCGGGCAGTTTTGGCTCGCCCTTATCTCTGCTTCCTGCTCC
>NW_008611952.1:0-4541 GCF_000691845.1 Merops nubicus | reverse complement strand
GAGGCCGGCGGGCAGCTCTGCGGGGCCTGGCACAGAGGGGTTAACTGCACTCCCTCCCCCAGCCCTTCCTCTGCTCAGCACATCCTGTGTTTAGGTTCCAGGCCACATACCTCTCTAATCTGCGAGGTGTCACTCCCAGGCCCGCCGGCTCCTTCCGCCCCCAGCTCAGCTTTCCTCCTGCCGGCCTCCAGAGAGGAGAAACGGGGCTGGGGGTCGACCCCCTGGGCTGGCTGCTCCTCTGAGGGGTGCCCCTGGGCTGCCCCCCCGGGACTGCCCCCGCTCGCAGCTCCCTTGCAGAGACTGCAGAGCTGCCTGCCTGCTGGGAAACCCTGAGCTGGAGGCCCTGGTGTGGGAGCTGGGGGGTGTGAAGGGAAGGCCCCACCAGCCCTGGGGCTGCTGTTCCAGTGAAATGTGGCTTCTCCAAAACTTAGGGCCTGAGTGTGATCTGCTGCTGCCTTGACAGCCCTGCCTTTGTTCTTTGTTTCCTTTGGAGAAGTTCCTGCATATGCTGTTTGGGTCCTCCTCTGGCAGCCCGTGTGCTGGGCTGCTCCTCCCTGGTGCCCCACGCGCCCTGTCCCTTATGGGTTTTCCACCTCATGCAGCATGTAGGTGGCTGGAGGAGCTTGGCAGTGACAAGCCCATGGTATAACATACATGTCCACTGATGTCTTCAGGCCACCATGTTCTGGCAGATCTACCTGGCCTGTTAGGAACAACACAGCTCAGGGATCCTCTAGAGACTGGGAGATTCTTTGGCTCTTCTAGGTGCATCCAAGACAGGGTCTTTTCTCGAGGCTGTGGTTTTTTTTGAACAGCAGATGACATTCTGTGTGGAAATCCTGGATCCAGTACCGGTGGGTTTCTAGAAATATCTACTGATGTAGTTGTGTCAAGGGGAGAATGCAAAAACTGCTAGGAAGAGTAGTGATACAAATTTAGGCTAAAGTGTAGAAATTATTGAGTCAACCTAAGTATTTAAATTTATTTTTTTCCTCAAAGAACATTTGTTGGTCTTAAAGACTGTTCCTAAGCACATGACCCTCACACAGCAGTGTCCTCTCCTGGTGCTGCATGGTGCCTGTGTTCACTTGGGAGGGCAGAGGAGAGGGGAGGCTCCTGCTGAGGAGTCTCACTGGTTCTTTGTCTGCTCTGGGGAGTCTCCCACCCTGCTGCTGGTTCCTGCCTGGAATGGGAGATGAGGAGCATGGACATGGCAGTGGGGCTGGGTAGAGCTTGTGGTGTGCCTGGCCCTGCAGGTTTTACCTGCATTTGCAACTAGAGGATCTCTTGGACTGCTTTTTCTGGGAATGCCACAATGTTCAGGAATTGCTGAAGCTTTATCCTTTGAAAACTGAATCCTTCTGGAAGTTTCAAGTCAGTCACTGCTGAAGGTTTTGTCTGTTTGCTGCTGGCTCCTGGAGCAAGTTCTGCTCAATGTTCCCAGCTATGTAGCCTTCACCATTGCAGCCTTTCTCTGATTAGCCACTGCCTACGTTAGCAGAGGATAAGTGAGCCAACAGCCCCCAGGTGCTGACATGGTCTTCATCCAGCTCAGGGCAGGCAGCTTCTGTGGCAGAGCTCAGGGCCTGAGATCATAAAGAGAGGGAAGGTTTAGGGATTGTGGTGGTGCCTTTTGTCTGACTGGCTAAGGTGAGAGCAAGATTTCCTGGTGCTTAATGTTTTGCTTTTTTTTTTTTTTCCCCACCCCCCCTCTCCCTGCCCCTCTGATCACCCATTGCAACTAGATCAGCTGAAATCAGACACTAGGATGGAGGCTCCAGCTCCTTAACCCGGCTGGGGTGGCTGAGGAGCACTCGGGGCCGTGCCCGGCTCTCGAGCAGAGGCAGCAGCAGGGCAAAGGGGCCACTTGCTAGCAGCAGACCAGGAGAAATCAAATACTAACTCACAGGTTGCTCCCACTTGGTAGGAACGGGGCAGTCCCCAGACCTGGGTCATTTAAAGAGCACTCTGGGTGCCTCATCTCTGCTCTGTCCCCTCGATGGGATGACTTCAGACAGCCGACAGAAAGCTCAGGTGTGTCCATGCAGTTGGGAGCAAGAGTCTGGATCCAGGCACCCCAGGGTGCTTGCTGCAGTGTCTGTGGCTGGGCAGAAGACAATGTGTCTTCAACTCTGTGTGTTTACATCTCAAATTTGTCTGTCTATAATATAAAGATAATGGATCAAGAAGTGTTCACTTGGAAGTGCAAGGGCTTTCCTTATCTTCTCCATCAAAGGCGAGCGAAGAAGTCGACAGCATAGAGTGTGGTTAAAGCAGCAGCCTTGATGTTTTTCCCCTGAGCCTGCTTTTGAGTCTCCTGACCTTTCCCTCTCTGCTGCAGTCAGTCAGGAAATACTTTCCATTGCAACTAACCTAGTCCCAGTTCCATCTTTAATGTTTGGACTTGATGCATGAATCTGGTCCCCAGTTGAGTCCCAAGCAGACCTTCAGCATGATCCAGATGGTAGCAAGAAGAAAATAAGCCCATCCCCTCTATGAGCTGGTGCTGGCTACATCAGTTTCACCCACAAGTGATGAAAGGGAGGGTCCTGTCTCTTGGCATCTCTAATAATCCAGTAAATTTGTGCTAATCCTGCTGGACAGAGGAGGAAATGTTTTTCTGCTTGTCTCTTCTTGGGCTGGTGATGTGTTAAGTGACGTGGATACTCATTCTGACCACTGGTGGTAACTTCTCTTCATCTGGAGCCCAAACCAGTCTGGTCTTCTGTGGGACTCCTTGGAGCTAGGTTGAGCTGACATTTCTAGCTGTCAACATGTCCAGTACTCATTTTTCTCTCTTCTCCCTTCACGTCACTGTTATCCAGCATGGCTTCCTCTGAGGGTTTGTCTAAGTGGCTGTGTGGGGAGACAGCAGCAGCTCTGAGTGCTCGGAAGCTTTGAAGGTGATGTGCCCTGATGGTTGCAGGACTGTCCTTGGTGCCTTGCCAAAGGAGGCTTGTGGTTTTCTGCGTGGCTGTTATTCCCCAGGAGTGATGCAGCCATGCTGTGCTCTCACCACCTCCAAGCTTGTCTGGTGCTTGCGAGCAGTTCAGTTGTGCTGGAACCGGTTGTCTGACCTCTTGCTCCAAAGGGATTTCTGTAGGCCTGGGCTTCTGAGAACAGATCCTCCTGCTGGCCCATGATGACAGCAGGACAGGGTGCCTGGGGGTGCAGAGCTCTCTGCAGCACACGCTTCCTCCTTGTCCCCAGAGCTGGGACCTCCCTGGGTGCAGCGGGTTCAGCTCTGTCCTGGTGAGGGCACAGGGCTCCTTTCTGTGGAGAGCTGTAACGACGACGTGGCTTTTGCCTCCCTTTGGTAGGAAGGAACTGTGCTTCAAAGGAGTGCCTGGAGGGAACGAGCTGTGCATCTTGTCCCCAGGATCTGCCTAGGAGGCTGGTCACAGGCAGGAGCTGGTGTGGCCTCAGCACCCTCCTGCTGCTGGGTCTGCAGCTTGTGGGGATCCAGGCGCCTGCCTGGTGCAGCATCCCATCCACCCTGGCTCTGAGCAGATGCCATTTGTGCCAAGGGATTGCTGTGACTGGGTGGACTCCTGGTAGTTGCTGTGCTTTGGTTGTATGTACTCCACAGCTCCTGTGGAATAAGACTCCTGTCAGCAGAGCTGTACCTCAGCTGGGTGCAGGGAAGGGCCCTCCCAGGACACAGGGCACCTGGGTTTCTTCTCTCCTCCTCATACTGTGTTGTCTAGGGAGGGAAGAACTTGCCCCTCTGCCTGCAGTGAGGAGGTGGCCACCATGTCACTAGCCATGCCATGCCCCCAGGCGCCCATCACAGCCCAGTGAGGTGTCTGTGGTCCTTGTTTAGCACAACTGCTCACAACTCAGGTGGGTGATGTTGGTGTAGGTGCAGCTGCTGGGCTGGTGTACACGTACTGCTGAGGTTTCTGTGTCTGGAGGTGAGTCTGCTCTGTGTTCTCTGTGAATTTTGGGCCATCTGAATCTGCAATGACTCAAAAAACCAGAGCTCTGAGTGGCTCTGCCAGGCGAGTGCTGGCAAACTCTGACGTGGTTATTGAGCACAGCCACTGACCTTCCTGCCCTGGTGGGATGGTGAGCAGAAGGGGCTGTGTCCTGCACAGAGCCCGGGCTGAGCTGGAGAAAATAGCTCTGAGCTACTGCCTTGTAGTGGATGTATGTGAGTGATCTGTGATCCCCACACCCTGCAATGGCGGGTGGGAATTTCAGGGGTGAGGGGTTGTTTGGAACAGGATCACACCTTAAACTATGGCAGCAAAATCACTGGTGCTTGTCTGTCGAAGCCCTGGGAATCTGGAATGCAGTTTGGGCAGTGCCTCGTGGCTGCAGATTGGTGCCTCCATCCAACCCAGAGTGTGGGCGCTGTCCTGGGGAGGGAGAGTCTCTTCCCTTCCCCAGGGTGTTTCTGCAAAGTTCTCAGTGTTTGTAGGATGAAGCTCTTCAAAGAGACCAGCTCGAGCAAAGGAGAAGTGCTGAGAGAGAAAGCTGCTGACATAAACATGCCTCTTCTGCCCGTGCTCCAGGCCTGAACTCCAGCAAGAGGCAGG
>NW_008611951.1:0-4050 GCF_000691845.1 Merops nubicus | reverse complement strand
TGGCCACCTGGGCACACTGCTGGCCACACCACTGCCAGACAAGCAGCAGGGAGTGAAGCTGCAGCTGTGGAGGAGCTTCCCCACTCACCACGTCCTCGATGGAGCTCTGGTCCTCCTGGAGGGGATCTTCAGCCAGCAGGGAAAGCACCAGCCCCTTGATGCAGTGAACATACAGGCTCATCTTCACCAGGCTGCTCTGGGTGCCTGGCTCCACACCAGTCTGGGCTCCCAGCCCATCCAGCTGAGGTGGGCAGCCCCTCTCCCTGCTGCCAGGCCAGTGTGTGTCCCCTGCTGGGTCACTGGGCAGCTCCTCCTGAGCCTCAGCACCTGCCTGATGGCTCCTGCTCTGCAGCTCTGCAGCCCCTGGGCCATCCAAACCCCACAGGGTGCCACCAGCTGCACTGCTGCTTCCTCCAGAGCCCCTGTTCTGCCCCAGAGCCCCAGGCTCATCTCCTTCACTTGCCTTCCTTCTGCCCAGCTCTTGGGCAGGGGAGGAGGCAGCTGGACTGCCAGGGGCTGCCTGGCTCTGGGGACTGAGCTGCTCCACTGCAGAGTCCACGAGGCATTTCCTCTCACTGGGACTGTCCTGCTCCTCCACATAAGGGTTTGGAAAGAGAAAGCCTCCCAGACAGGGAGCTCCAGGCTCAGCAGCTTCAGCAGCACGGGGCCTGGCAGGGCTCTGCAGCTGCTCCACGTCTCTCTCTGCTGGGAAAGGAGTTAGATGGCCCAGCTCTGAGCCTCTGCCCCCTGCACTGCTCTGCTCTGCAGCATTCTGTGCCCTGGCTCCTGCCTGAGGGGAGCCCCTGGAAGGGCTGGTGTGTGCAGGGCTGCCTGGTGGCACAGCATCTTCTGCTGCAGCTGGGCTGGAGGCTGGCTCAGGGGACGCCTGCACAGGGATATTGCTCAGCTCTCCTCTTGATCCTGAAGCTGCCTGAGAGCAGAGAGCATCCTTCTCTTCCTTCTTCTCTCCCCCAGGGCTTGCTGGGGACACAGACGACCTAGTGAGAGATGACAAGTTGATTAAACTGCTGAGCAGAGCTCCTCTGGAGTTATTACATCCCTCCTAACACCATCACCTCCTGGTAGCATCTGATGGCTGAGCTACCTTCTGAGCACCTGCCTCAGGAAAGGCTGGGCTAGGGTCTGCCAGAGGTGACACACGTGCCCCCCAAACTGGGGATGCCCCTTCCTTACAAAGCACAAGGGCAGCCCTGTGAGCTGAGGGGCAACAGAACCTTGGGGCTGGTTTTGGGGAAGGACTCTGCTTGAAGCTGCTTCACCACGGAGAGGGGGACACCCCAAATTCAGCCCAGCCTGCAGGATCTCAGAGGAAATGGTGCCAGGGGCCAGCCAGGAGCCAGCACCACAGGACTGCTCCCTCCTCAGGTGTCAGACTCATTTCCTACCTGGTCCTCCACTCCAGGGGGAAGTCTTGGAGCACTGAGACTTCAGCTTCTGTCAGGAACACGGGGAGGACACGGACACCCTGGGGCCACGGGGAACCTGCAGGAGCAAGGGAGGCTGAGGGTTCCCTGGACACACTCTGGGATCCAAAGCAGAGGTTGGGGGTTCACTGGACACACTCTGGGATCCAAAGCAGAGGCCAGGCCACCCAGCCAAGGGCTGCTGCAGAAGAAGGCAGCATGCTGCCATCCTGGGTCACCACAAACTGACCACGCCTGACTTGGCAGCACTTTCCCAGGCTCCTCAGGCATTTAATGCCTTGACAGAGTTAAATTTTCCCCTAGTATTTGTTTTTTCCCCCTCACCATCCCAGCAGAAGGTTTATAAACTGATGCTCAAAACTGACAACTGAAGGTTTGGGCTGAAAGCATCAGGCATCTGTTCCCAGGGCTCTGTCTGGGGCCAGGAGGCCCACGGGGAGCTGGAAGGGAAGCAGCCACCTTGGGAACCTGCAGAACCAACAGTGAAACCCAAAAAGAGCAAGATCCTTCACTCAGCCTGAGGAAGGAGCCAGCTCTGACTGCACAGCACCCACGGGGACACCCTGGGGGGGCAGCTCCTGCTCCCAGCTCTGGTGTGGGCCCCAGAGGAGCAGCTCAGCCCTGGCTGCAGGGGCACCCCCAGGAGGTTCCCACTTGGCAACCAGAGCCCTGCAGCTGGGTGCTCACCAGGCTCCTGCTGCTCCTCACCTCCAGGCTCCCCCTGAAAGAAAAGCCAAGAATCAGCTCTGGGTGCCACCAGGACAGATCTTCAGCCCCCCCAGTCCCTCTGTGACCACAGCAGACCCCAGCCCACCAGCTCCAGCAAACTCTGGGACTGGCTCACTGTGCTGGGTGGTGATTTGTTCCCTGGGGAGCCCTCAGAGCCAGGAGGGGATGCCCTACGCCTACTGCAGCTGAAAGCAAGGACAAATACCACAATCTGCTGCTACTGCCTGCTCGGGGCAGAGAAACTTGGTTCTCTCACCCAGAGGAGGAGCAGGGGCCTTCTTCAGGTCTGGATCTTGATGGCTTTTTTGTAGGTCTCAAACCATGTAAATAATGGCTTTTGACAGGTTTTAATGGCAACAGAAATTATCTACTTGTCACTTTCAGCCATTTATTTTGTATATTTAGCACTAAATACCTAAACACAGGTAAAATGCCAATCAAAACATCACATAGAGGAGGACTCATGAATCCAGCAACTTAAAGACAAAACAAAAAAAGCAGCAAATTCCTAGTGCAGAAGTCCTGAAACCTCCCTCAAGCAGAGCTAAAAGCTCTCAGCATCAGGATCATTGCCTGTCCTCCCCAGCAGTGGCACACGTGAGGCCCCAGGGCCCATCCTGGGTGGGTACCTGGGTGCAGGGAACGTGTCTGGCAACATACCTGGTCTGGAGACTCATCTCCTTGGAGGAGAACTTTGGCAGTGAGAGGAGGAGGCAGCTGGGTGCTCACAATCCTAGAGGGACAAACCAGAGTCACCCAGGAGCAGTGTCCCCTCCCAAAACTCAGCCATGGGCTCCCAGCAGCACCCACACCAGGGTCACTTGTGCTCAGGGCAAAGGTGCTGCAGGGCCCAGCACCCAGCAGGGTGACTCTGGGGGTCCCCTGCTCACACTGTCAGCAGCAGAGGGCACACAGGCCAGGCCTTCCCATCCCACTGGGCAGGGTCCAGCAGGGGTGTGGGGCAGCTAACAACTGCAGGAGTAAATAGATCCACACTCAGAACATGACAGAGCAAGGGAAGGAATGAGCTGAGTCACCAGCCAGGTCGTGGGAGGAGGAAGAAGCCAGGTCACGAGTCCAATCCCAGCCACAACTGCCAAGAAGCAGCATCCTTACATAAATCACCCTCTTTCTGTGCTGGCTGTGATGTCATCCCACCATCTCTGGGAAGAGACAGCCAGGGAGCCCTTCCAAGAACTGGAAACCCTGCTCAGTGCACCCACTACACACCCAAGCTCCCCCCAGTCACCCCCAGCAGAGCCAGCCCCTTGCCCTGTTACTCTGGAGGCAGCAGACCTGGTGCCAGTTCTAGCCCCTCCACTTCTCCCACTGCCAAACACACACAACCCTGTGCTCCTGCTCTGCCTCTGGGAGGGGGTTTAACCCTCCAGGTACCCCCTGGTTACTCACAGGCCCCTGTAGAGAATGCAGCCTGCCAGGACGTGAGGGGAGCGCTGGCACGTCTGCAGGATGAGAGCTGCTTTCAGGAGGAGCAGAGGGTCCACCTGGGCAGGGAGAAGGACAAGAAATTAGGCCAGAGACTCCTGGGAAAAGCTCAAAGCAGCAAATAAACCACCCACCTAAGGCAGCTCTAGAGGGGGGCTCTGCTGGGGACAGGCTTTTTACCTTGGTTTTGTCCAGATTCCAGAGAGAATTGAAGACCCTGTGGAGGTCAGTGGTGTTCCTCTGGGTGTGTTCAATGTACCTGTCCCACTGCCTGCTCAGCTCCTCTGCAGAACAGGCCTGGGGACAACACAGACCCCCCTGGCTGTCACTGCACAGGCCCCAGTGCACCCAGGGGGACACAGGACACTGACAGGGGACAGTGCCCGTGAGAGATGAACCTCCTGGGGACAGGGGGGGAGATGGCACCCGG
>NW_008611950.1:0-924 GCF_000691845.1 Merops nubicus | reverse complement strand
CCCTCCAGTGCTAATGCTGTCTGGAGGCTCTCTGCCCCACCAGAGCAGCCCTGGGGGCCTGCAGCAGCAACTAAAGCATAACCTGCAGCTGCTCTGGCGTCCCTTGCGGCACCTGGAACCAGCTCAGGGATGGGAGAGGCTGGGGGGGGGGGGTCATGAGACACGAGGTGTGTGTCTGATCCTCCTTCTGCTCTGTCACAGGTGGCAGCGAGGGCTCCCCCCCCAGGGCCGGACTGAGGGCAGGTGAGTGCAGGAGCAGGAGCAGCTCCCCACTGCACTGTGCAGCCTCCTCACCGCTGGCCTGGCTGCAGATACAAGAGGCATTTGTGCCCCATCTGGTTCATCACCTGGTGGTCCAGGGCCCTGCAGCTCCCCAGCTGGCTCCTCCTGCAGGCTCGGGCACTGCCAGGGAGCAGATCACAGGGCAGTGGCTGAGCTTGTGAAACTAGCCAAGATAATTCTCTCCAGAATTTTGTGCTTTAGAAGAGTTTCAGGGAGGATGCTGTGATGGGCCAGTGATTTGCAGTGCTTTTCCCAAGCCTGCAGTTTGATGTCTGCCCTCTGACACAGAATCACTTTCATTGGAAACGACCTTAAAGATCATTGAGTCCAACCATTAACCCTACTCTACCAGATGCCCCAGCACCACATCTACACAGCTTTAAACCCCTCCAGGGGTGGGGACTCCAGGCAGCTGTTCCAATGCCTGAAGCCCTTTCAGTGAAAAAGTTTTTCCTGATGTCCAGTCTAAACCTCCCTGGAGCAGCTCGAGGCCATTCCCTCTTGTTCTATCACTAGTGACCTGGGAGAAGAGACCAGTGCCTGTCTCTCTATGACTTCCTTTCAGAAAGCTGCAGAGGGTGATAAGCCTCAGTCTCCTTCAGCCTAAATAGCCCTGGGTCCCTCAGCTGCTCCTCACAGGCC
>NW_008611949.1:72322-92835 GCF_000691845.1 Merops nubicus | reverse complement strand
TATATATGAAAGTTTTTTTCCCACTACTCTGTGTTATGAAACACGAACGATAAAAAGTTCAGTGTTTCAGAATGAATTCTAGAGACCTTTGGAGTCGGTAGAAATATTCCCGTCACATGACTGTGACAAGAATCAACCCTTCTTGTGAGCAACAGAAAGTGTGCTAGTGCTCCATCTTCAGAGTTAACCAGTAGAATTTTTAGTGGGTATTTCTGTTCCTACCACAAAGACCACAAAGTCTTTTTTAAAAGTTTTACTTTTTTCACTTCAAAAACCTAGGAAATTAATGACTCTACAGAAGTGTGTAAGGTGAAAATGTAAGAAATGCTAGAGTAAAGGCAGCCTATAAAACCTTTCTTCCATTCTCTAATACATGTTGCAACTCTATTCTCCTATTTACTTTCTGTCTTTCATTAGAGGTCCTTCTCTGCAATTCTGATGCTGCAAAAAGAAGACTGTGGGATATCTAGCAAACTACATGAGAAACTGGAGACTCTGGAGCTCAGACCCTAGCTGGCTGAAGTTCCTGAGTGCAAGTCAAGAGTGTCTGTGTAGTTATCCATGGGCTTCAAACTTGTATAGGCTACAGTAACTGATTGTATGTTTGTGATCAGGACTAAGCAGGGTTACGTGCTGAATGGCAAGAGAGAAGACTGCTGTGCAGTGGGGCAGCTAGTCCTCTGTCACATAAAGATGACTGCTACAGGTGCTCATCACCTTCTGAAAGTGAATCTCTACCTCCTCTCTTCATCCCCACAGTAACTGGAAATGTGGCATGTCAGATTCCATTAGGCAGCCTGTGGACGTGAGGGGAAAACTTTCTTTCACTTTGGTTCTTCAAAGCCAGAAGCATTTTTCATTCAAAACAAAGTCAACCATAGAAAATGAGGCATTCCGGAAACAGCCTTGCTCCCACTGGAATTAATGGCAATAATCCATCTACTAAGTCTGTCTAGTAAAATTCACAGCTGCAAGAAAAACTGAGTAAGATCAGACTTTATTGTCCCATTTTTTTCCTCAATGATTTTCATTTCCTTTCTTTTCCAAAGAAACAAGAAGTAATAAGCAGCTGGATGGACAGACAGCCACTTGCTTGAAGTCAACTTACTTAACTAGATTAAGTGGTAATCTTTTAAGTGTATTGCCAAACATACCACAATGAGATTTGAAATGTCTCTGGAGTGCAAAAAGCTGATGAGATATGGTAACAGCACACCTCCAAATGTTTCTAAGTCACTCAAAGACTTAAAAATGTTACTTTCATCTTACTGAAGAGTGCATGAAATTTCACAAAGTTTAAAGCTTTCTTCTTACAAAATGTTTACGCTTATCTTTCAACGGAAGGCTCTTAATAGTATTGGGGTTTTATCTTAATGAAGAAATTATTGTCTCCTCAAAGCAAATGGGAAAAAAAAATCCATCTTTAATCTACATTAATTTAAATAAAACACTTCAGGCTGAATCTTTAATGAATCTCCAAAATAAAATGTTTGCATTTCACATGATGCATTTCTCTTAGCTGTGGGAATTGATAGCTGCTCCTATGCATAGAACCAGCAAAGGAGATAAAAACACTTCCTAGAAATGCTGATATCCATTTTAAAACTTAACTGCTCTCTTTCTGTGGACATTTTTAATTTCTGCCTGTGGATATGGGCATTTCAACAGGGATTGTTGTTTACCACCGGTTCAGAATACCTATCGGTGTGAATTAGAAAAATCACATGGCCATCAATGGAATTTAGATGCCAGGGCTGCTTTTGATACTTCAGCAGATGCATTTGGTTTGTGTCTGGAAGGGTTTTGTTGTGAGGGAGGAGGATACTGGCATGGGCTCCTGGCATGGGCTCCTGTAAGCAGCTTTGAGAAGGTCCTGCAGCTCCAAGTCAGACCTGCCTCTCTGGCCAAGAACAAGCTGATCAGCACATCTGTGATAACATATTTCAGAGGGGAAAATCTGTTGGGTGAGTTGTTTTGTTTTGGGAGAGGAATGGAACATGAGAGAAACAATCATGTGGACACCGAGGTCAGTGAGGAAGAAGGGGGAATAGGCACACTGGAGCAACCATTTCCCTTTCGCCCATGGTGAGATGTTAGACTGAGTCCTTGCAACCCTCAGAGATCAACAGTGGAGAAGAATCCTGTCTGCAGCCCATGGAAGACCCCATGCTGGAGGAGGGGACTGCTCCTGAAGAAGTCTGTGACTCTGAGGGAGGCACACACTAGAGTAATCCATCACTGGGAGGATCACAGCCTGTGGAAGTGACCCATGCTGGTAGGAGAAGTTTGTGAAGGACTGTCTCCCATGGAAAGGATGCCACATTGCCACAAGGGAGGACAGTGAGAAGTTTTGTCACTGAGTAGGACGGGGCAGCAAAAACAACGTGGAATGGACTGGGACTGACCGCAACCCCTGTTCCCTGCCCGCCCTGTGCTGCTCGGGGGGAGGGGAGGAGGTAGAGAATCAGGAGCAGAGCTCAGCCCAGGAAGTAGCAAATGGTAGAAGGAAAGTGTGGGGGTTTTTTAAGATCTAGTTGCATTTATCACTGACCTGAAGTGCTAGGGTCTAAACCCCAAGCCTTGAATCAAGGTTGACATATAGATGATGCTCACAACCAGGCAGGCAAGACCTTTCTCTTGGTTTCCTCTCGAGACTATGCCAACCTTGGGTAAAAACCAGTTAGGAAATTAATGCCAGGTGTCCTGCCTTTGAAGTTAATAGTATAAAAGCTGGCTCTACTCCCAGTGGTTGGGAAAGGTTTAGTTGTGGATGTAAAATGTAGGGCTTTTTGGCTGTCTATGGGAAGTAGAGTTTCCAGCAATGGTGGGACAAGATCAAGACCAGTACAGAACAAAGGTCATGTATGTAATGGTGCTTTTCTCTGGCAATTATTATGGTGATTTTTGTACGGTTAGAATTGGGCTGATGACTTGGTTTCTAGCTTGGCTTACCCCTTCCTTTGCTATCTTATACATCATGAGTCAATATGTTGATTTATTTATTCCTCCTGTTGTTAGTCACATCAGGTCTTCCATGTATTCTATGAAATGGTGTGATAAAGTCTGGCTTGTATGCTTCCTATTAATGGCCTTATCTTTCATGCTGGGCCATGTAGTCAGAAAAAGATGTCCTTGTCTGACTCATTTGTTGAATTTAAATTGAATGGACTTTGTTTCCCCAAGTCCAATCTGTTTTTTGTTTGGGAGTGAGCTCTTCCTGTTCTTTGACTTGACTATTGATCTTTTTGTTGTATTTTCTCCTTTCCATTCCACTGGAGGGGTATAGGAGTGAGCAAGTGTCTGTGTGGTGCTTTGTTGCTGGCTGGGTGGACTTAAGCTACAACAGCAGGGTAACTTCAATTGTAATTTCAGTCAGTCTCACTCAAATACAAAACAGTCATATTCAGAAATGCATCTACTCTGATTTTTGCTGGAGTGCCAGCCTGAGTGTTATTTTTCACTTGAAAAAATAACACTAATAATTTTCAGAGTCAGATTCTGTTCTGCTCTTATACCTTGAGGACACCTGCTGAGGTGTCATTTGTGTTTTGTCTAGAAGGCTCTACATGGCTGTATTATATAGACTGATAGGCTGAAGGAAAAAAATTAGATAAACCAACCTAGAATTACCTATAATCACCCCTGGTTTTATTCATAATGGCATGCCTTAGGAAATACTAAGCATTTTAGAAAGGGCTGAAAAAGACAGGCTCTTAGGAATTACCATGATTCCTTTATTGCCTTGTGGAGAGCAGAAAGAGATATTTCATTCCCTTCCTGCTTACCTTTAAGTGAAGGTATAATCCACTTCCCCATATTTGAATATACAAAAACACTGCATGCAGACAGCGCCAGTGATTTCTTATACTGCTTGTTGGTTTACCTGCTTTTCTGAGGAATTAGTGAACCCTGGCAAATATTACAACCATGGTTTCTGTTCCTGCCCCATTTTTCACCTCTCTGTGGCAAACTCCAGACCAGGAAAGTCAGCTGAGCCACAGCACCTCAACACAAATTCCAGCCCTCTAGCTAAAAGCCATTTCCTCGACACCCTGAAATGAAAATCCAGGGTGCACTGAGCACTCTCCCTTTTGTTGCCTGAGCTATGGAAATACTGTAGATTGCTGAGGATGTTTAATTCTTAAACTTAAAATTCACCAGTTCTTCATTGCTGTCCTAAGTCTCACAGTTACCTATTTGCATTAAACATTCACTTTCTTTTTCTTTCCTTTGTTTACTTCTGCCTTCTTTTCTTTACCATAGTCAATGACCTGAAAGCCTCAACAACCTAGTGACAGTGTCCACAGTGAACAAAGGATAAAATCGTCCCTTTTATTACCCAATTCCTTATGCGAATATTTCTGCTAATATTTCAGGAATGCTGTCCTTATTGCTGTTGTAAATCAGAAAAAAATAGGAGATACATAGTATACCCTGAGGGATTTTTACACCCTTCCATTCTCAAAAAGAAAAAAAAAAAAAGTAATCATGAAATAGTTTCTGCAAATTCCAGGCACAGAACAGATTCCCACTCCCTTTCTCTGGTGGAGTGAATTTGTCTTCAAAATTACAAGTCAGTTTATTATTGCAAGGTACAGGCTATAACATGGACAACCTTGATCATTTGAAACTCTGCAAGCAGCCTATAAAGGACTTTGGTTTTTTATTACTACTTTTCTAAATAAAATTAACATATAACTTCCTACTGGAATCAGAAACAACATATGAGAAACCCAGTTCATGTAGACATAGTCCTGACTTTACTACAATTTATGTAGCAGGAGCATATCCCCTAGTCAGCTGTAAATTTCATCTTTACAGCATTCAACTTGCTACATGAGCTCTATCAAGACTCCTGACTGGTCAGTAAAGGAGTCTGCTGAATTTTCCCACTTCAAGTTACAAGTGCTTTTGAATGCTCCACGTTTTGTCATACAGACTCCGGTACGACACAACCAAATGTCTGGAAGAAAATTTAGAATGGTTTTTGTATTTAGTAGCTCAGCTTCCTGAAGGCTCTAGAATGTGTGGATTTCTGGGATGTGATGATAGCAGGCATTGAATCCTAGCACTTAGAGCACAGAGCAAGCAAAAGGGCTTTTAGAGATAAAAACATTAGAAAACAGTTTTGTTTACTAGGAAATGTGGGCTCTGGTTCTTGCCTCATCACTGACTGACTATGAAACCTTAGGGCAAGGCTTAAACACTGGTTTGTGTCTTTGTAAAACCTGAATCCAGAAGCCTGGATTATGCCATCAGACACAGATTGTACCCCAAAAGGGGCTCAGAGGCACTGATACACTGGCCAGGGAGCAACCTTTCCTAGACAGGTGGGAGGGTTGAGTCTCCCAGCAATAGAACTGAATCTCCTCAGACAATGAAAGGAGTTGATCCTAGACTGGCTGCAATCTGCTTATCAAACCTATTTTTAAGTAATAGGAAATGCCATGCTCTGTTGGAATGACTTCTACACAGGCGTCTGCTGTCTCAATCCTTTCAGAAATTACAGGTTAAAAATTAGTAAACTGTGCCAATTAACCAGCAGCTCAAAAAGATTTTGATCTTATGTACTTAACTTTTACTATACACCTACTTTTGGTGTCAAAATGCTATTCAACACTAGGCCTTTCACTTCCCTTCATACTCCCACCTGTAAAATATCAGAAAAACTCCCCAGGTGGAAGAGTTCAGAGGCTACATTCATTTGCAAATAACTGCAAGAGTGTCTGCATGGGTTTGAAGGCACTGAGATTTGGGGATGATTCCATTCTGAGAGGAAAACTCACATTCCTATCCCAGAGAAATGAGTGATGATTCCCATGGATTTTAATTGTGCTGTTATTTGTCCAGAATCATAAAGTATGCTATTAATTTGCATTTGTTGTTGATAAAGCCTAAGCCATTTTCCTAAGTTTTGGAAGGAGTCTTCCTGGACAAAGACTGGAGCATAGCTTCCAGTGTCTGTTGTCTGAATCAATACAACAATCTGAATTTGGGAATGGAGTTGCATGCTGCCTACATACCATTTGGAAGCCTTCATTTTGAGAGAACCACCACACTATTCTGACCTGAAAATATTGTTGAGTTAAAATAACTGAAAAATACCACTCCTTTAACCAGGCCAAGCCAGTGCCCCTTCTTATCTAGGAATGTTATGGTTATGTCTAATAAGCCAATCCAATAAGCACAGGATAAATTTAGTTTGTCAGTTTAATAGAGTTATGGGTCTTTGTGTGTTTAAGTAACTGTAGATGTGCGTAGATATAATTGAGAGGAAACCTCTTTCAAACAGCATATCCAAAAACGTGGATTTATATGTAAGTATGAAAATTCATTAAAATGCAGCAGTGAACATTTAGAAAAGATGACTCTTTACAGACACATGAATGAAATAGGATTGAATTCAAGAAAATATTAAGGTAGTTTGAACCAGCATGGGAGACATAAGATTGACCAGATGTGTTCCTTAAACTGGAAAGCACAATATGAGCAGTTTTCTTTTATCAGATGGAGAGAAAGGGAATGGATTCTGCTTTAATTCACTCCTATTTGTTTAATAGTGTCCTGTCAAAATGTAACCTATACAATATTCACCACCAGAAAAGGGGAAGTGGAGTATTCTACAGTTGGCTGGTGGTTTGATTTGGAAGGGGTTCAAAGATTCTGTCAACTGCATTTGTGGGTTAGACACTACCAAGCACAGATGAATCACAATTGAATCGAGGGAGCTTTTCCTGCATTATGTGCAGAGACCATACTAGTTTGACCCTGAACTCCTGTGTTATTTATTTATACGATGGAAAAACATGACATTGAGGTCAAATCACAGTGTCCTTGCTCTCCTAGAAAATGCACAACCTAGGCTAAATGTGACATCACATTTGTAAGTCTCACTGCTGACTAATTGCACAGAACAATTTTGGTGAAAAATACTCTCATTCTGAAATTATTCCACTTGTGGCTTCATGTGCATATGCTTGCCTAGAATTAAGAGTACGGTATATATTTATAATGCTGGGATTTAACTGTTATTTCTTAAAGACTTTCTGAGGGAAAATACTACTTTAACTCCTCTGTAAGTTAGTAAATCTCATAGAGCAGGTGTTAAGGCCAAGGCCAGTACAATTCCAAAAGGGAGGAAGGCAGTAAAGAATTAATTCTGTCATGCTGCCTGAGGTGCATTATCCCTCTTCCAGGGCAATTAAACCCTTTTCATAATTTCTGTGTCAGTTATGGCTATTGAATGGGGGAGAGAAATTGCATTGTGAAATGAGAGCAGCCACAACTGATCATGTACAGGCTTGTTCAGTATCTCAGCTTGGAATAGTGGTAGCTGACCATTTATTACAACCTAGGGCTTATGTACAGCGTTAGTAATCATCATAAAATAAAGGAAGCTTAAACTGGCAGTCTATTTACAGATACATTGTTTCTTTCCTCTCTCAATCTGTAAAATAAAAAAATTTTCAGTGTGCTTTTCACAAAAGTTGTGTGATAGTTACTACGTTTGTACCTGAATTGTGTATATCCGGATAGCATTAGGAGTTCTGTAATGAGTGACCAAGACAACTTATGAAGCTTTCAGATTTGCGTTTTCAAACTTTTGTCCTGAAGCCAGGAGGTAGTAACTTACATTTTAAAGTGAGAGCTAAGGCTCTTTCACGTTGAGGTAGGGCTTTAAAAAATGATGGATGTTACAAGAGAAAATTCATGAAGTTGGCAATGTCATCTCTACCTGATACTGTTTCTTAAAATTATCTATTCCTGACTTGATAGTGACACTGTCTAGTCATAAGGGATCCATGCTGTAGTATCTGGGAGAAAGCCTGATAATGCTCGCAGTTACTGCCACGGGAAAGTGTTCTGAAGTCTGTAACAAAACCTGGTCATAGAATCTTATTTAAACTCTACTTCTACTGGAGATCACATGAAAACCATAATATTGCATGCTGTTAAAATGAGATGTAATGGTCTGTCTGTTAATCTAGACAAATAGAAACATTTGCAGTTTTATCTTGTTGATGAACCAGCTCCAAGAAAAATTATTTCTGTGAAAAGGAAATAAAATTTTTCACCTACCATGTCTGAGTTATTGAAAAATGTTTGCAAGAACGGGGAAGCTCCTCAGTAAATTGGAGAAAATACTTTTAAGCAACCTCTTTCCAAATATTAAAGTAATAGATTCAGTCTTTGCAGACTTAAATTATTACTAGCTTTCTTTCAGGTAGTAAGAGAAAACATAAGTGTCGTTGCAATAGCTGTCACCCACCCTTACTATTAATCAGTCTAATTAGTGCTTCGCAGTTCACGCTGCCCTTCAGTCACTTTCAAACATCTCTTTAGACAAATGTCAATTACACACAGGCTTTCTCACGGCCCGGCGTGTGACTTGGCTGCTAGAGGCAGGGGCTGAAAAATAACCCTGTTGGATTTGTCACCTTGCCGAAGAGGCCTCTGACAGACAACCAAGCTCGCATTTGCCACCCACTAATTCTAGGCTTCTCTGTCGGGAGCCAACACACAATTTGTTGGCCATTGATACACCCGAACATCTTATTAGCTCTTCATCTCACCAGCTAGGTGGTCGAGGGTGTGCTTCCCCTCAGGGGAAATGTACCTGTTAAGGCAATATTTCTTTTGGCTCTGGTGCTAAGCCAGAGGCAGAGGGATTAGAGATTCAGCTTTTAATCGTGTTTGCCTTTTTCTTTTGCAAATGGCAATCATTCCATAGCACCTCTTGTGATATAAAATTGAAAATTGGATTAAAGCATATTTTTGATTCCTGACCAACCTTTCTAGTCAGAAAGGCACCTTGTTTAAGCCAGTGGGTGTACTGGCCGACCAGCGCAGGCTTTGGCAGCTCTGTGGTGTAGGCAAATATTGTGTAATTTCAAAGCAATCCAGGCATCGCCTTCTAGGGAAGAACAGTAAGACTTGTTTTGTGTTTTTGTAGACAGCATAAAGAATTATTTAGCATTGTTCATTTATTTACCAGCTTGGAATCTTTAAAGTTTTGACAGATTAATAACTTCCTTCAGGAGTTTTAAGTAAACATGATGTATTAACAAACAGACCAAGAGCCTACTTAAATTGTACAAACATATAAAGCAGGCTGCCTTGTCTAATGAAAACCTGATAAGAAAAATATCTTTTTAAAAAAAAAAAGTTGTCTCAATTTCCGAGAAAATAATTTATCTTTATATATCCATTGGAATAACAGATGAATGGAGTCAATCACAGTTTAAATAAACCTCAATTATGCTTTGCCTGATAATTTGATTTTATCCACACTGTATATATTTACTTTCAGCTTCAGTTATTTAATATTATAAATATGGTGCGTTTTGACAAACTGAGGTTTGATTTGTCTTTTTTTAATTTCAGCATAACTTCTGCAGATGAATATAATAAAGAGGAAATATTCCATGCAAAGAGGTTTAGAATTATAGCTGCAGCAAACCTTATTAGTACTGCAGCTTTGCTAGAGCCTCAGTGTCAGAGGTTGTATATTTATGTAAGTTTAATTGGTGTTTAAGAACATGATGAATTCATCCAATCATAGTCACTTAGCACAATTCATATGTGAAACTGGTGTGGATTTGGGGCCAGGTGACCCAGTTCTTCACAGCAAAGATTGTAGTTTGGACCAACAGTATACTGTGGTATTAGAGCTGATGATTTTCCACTCAGCTGTTTTCCAGAGGCAGAAACTTGGTTAAAGGACCCATTTGCACCCATTTGCCTGCTGACGGAGTAGCAGAGTAGCAAAAGGTCACCATTAAAATACAGTCATAAACCTTCCAAACTTGTGCTCTGCATACATAGACTACAGGTAACAAGTGGCTTAGCATTTCTAAAGGGAAAATGAGCAGTGAATTCTTGTTCAGCCTTCAGCTTATAATCTCTGAAACAGTTCCAGGGCTCCACAGCACAGGAAGGGAAGCCATGGCTACTGTGGCAGCATGAGTGCCAGCAAGACAGGCCAGGCAGAGTTCATCCCTGTGTTTTGCAGGTAACCACAGAGCTCATTCTCTATCCTGCTGGGACAGTGTGGGAGGCCAACTCCAGCTACTCACCTTCAACTCTCTCTGTGTCCAGGCCCTCAACAGACATAGCTTGGGTTTTATTGATAGTATTCTGTTTCACTGATCAAATGAAACAATGGCATGGATATATAAATATCCTGTAAGGAAAATCATTAGATTTTGAAATGTCTTAAGAGGTTTAAGAAGGTAGTTTCACAGGAGCAAAAACAGAAGGTGCAAACCAAAGAAACATCATGGCCAACAAAGCCAACGCTGAAACAAATGCCAGTAAATACAGAAGGACCAGCTTGTACAAGGTATAGATGATTCAAGAGGATCTCAAGGGTCAGACAGCAGAATGAAATGTCTTCTCAATTTATTTGCCAAAACTGTTTAGCATTTTAATGAAATAATTATATATTTCATGAGTAGCAAGACTACAAGAAAAATTATAGGTAGTCCTTGTTAGTGATAGGCATTGCAATTTAACCCCAACAAGATGAGAGGAAATGGGCTCAAGTTGTGCCAGGGGAGATTTAGATTGGATATTAGGAAGAATTTCTTTCCTGAAAGAGCGGTGAGGCTTTGGAATGGGCTGCCCAGGGAGGTGGTGGAGTCACCATCCCTGGAAGTGTTCAAAAAACTTGTAGATGTGGCACCTAGGGACATTGTTTAATGGTCATGGCAGTGTTGGGTGATGGCTGGACTTGATCGTAGTGGATCAAGTGGTTCACTAGGATCTTAGTGGTCCTTTCTAATTCTATGATTCTATAAGACAGAATACTTTTTATATAAAGGTATACATCCCTGACATTGAAATGCTTTTGAAAATTATATTTTTTTTCCCTGTGGTTTTTTAATATATAAGTTTCTGCTCTTCTGTAAAGCTACTGAGTCGTCATATGTCCCTGAAAATCTCTGTTTAGGGAACACACTTGGGTGGTTTGGAAAACTTTGTCATAGAAATACTGGAGTACTCTAACTTTAAAATATATTTTTCAAGCAAAAGATAAAACTCCATGCAATTAATTTTACACTGAATTAATAATCTTACTGTTTAAGCAGTCACACTATGTTTGCATCAACATTATGGAAGGAACATAAAAGAAGACAACATTTTATTCTTTAAAATTATTACATTAGAACTCCATAAAATGCAGATAGTACATGTGAGCCTTAGGCTAAGGACCTAAGTAGAGTGAAATTTGTCTGCCAACATTCATTTGAATAATATTTGGTGCAAGTTGGATAGCTGTTTATTCCCAGTGTCAAAGCAGTCTGCTTCTCTTTTTATTTCATTGCATAGGGATGCTTTAATTCTTTTGGAAAAAGAAATTGCAATTTCTAGGCAAGTGAAGGATTTTCAATTACTTAAAGCCTCCTTACAATAGTAAGCCTCCAACAACGATTTCTTCCTTTCTTAAAAAATGTACCTGTTATCATTCAAGATACTACTAAACCCATAGTATTTATTTAGTTTTATATGTTTCATTTTGGAGCTGACTGCCTCATTCTCTCAGGAAATTAGCTGAGAAATAGGAAAACCAGGTTGTTTGGCAGATTGGACCAAAAGTTCTGCAGAGGACAGTGGAAGAAGACACAGGCATACTCACCCTACACAAAAATTAACACATCAGCAAGGAGCTTAGAGGAATGAGAAATTTCAGTGACATGGCAAAACATACTTATACCAAGGGGTTTTTTAGTACTGTGCATCCTTTCCAGAACCTCTGTGGCTCGCTTTGTCTGTTGCTGTTTCTATTAGATTTGTCATTTAAAGTTCTCTCCAAATGGAAATTCATGAAATCCCAGAAGACGAGGAGATTGGTAAACCTGCTCTAACTGCTCTAACAATATCATGAAACAGGGTTTGAATTACCAATACACCCGGGAATTCTAATGCAATTATGAGTGTTTACTTACACCATGTGTTTCTCACTGAGCCTCGGCTGTATCAGGATAAACCAAAGGGAGCTAATGTTTTATAGATGGTAAGACTCTGTTTGTTTTCAGTAGGGCTAAGTCTCCCAAAGCACTCAGACACACTAATTAAAGTAAACTGCAGAGGCCCATAATAAAATATATGTGTTTGGAGACTGTGAGATGAACTCCACTGGCTTATTAAAAGTCAAAAGAAAAATATACATTATTTATGACTTCAAAGGGACACATTGTGAGCTCTGGTTTATTTAAAGGATTAACTAAGCATTGGTTATTGGTGACCATCTGAACAGCCTTCCTTTCACAGTTCATTAGTTATGTCATATATGTGGGAAGTCATAATTTGGGTTTAGATCAAATATTATTAATCAAATAAATTATGGAGGGTACACCAACATTATTAAATGTAATCTTTAGGAAAATAACACCTCACAAATCCACTTTTCTCCAGTTGCCCAATTACATTTCAATACATAAACAAAAATCCAACAGATGTGTGGCAAGTTTTACAGAACTGCCTATCTCTGGAGGTTTGGGTTTTTTTGTCAATAAATACAGCACACTCAAAATACCAAATGGAATTGAAAAGGAAGTTCTTGGTAGGCCATCAAGGGCTTAGGGGCATACCAGAAGTAAAAATTAACCTACTATGAGTACTTTTGTAATTTACCCCAAATATTTAGGTTTTTTTAAAAAATCCTGATAAGATTATCTGTCCTTTCTTTGTCACTAGCGTGTCCTGTGCATCTTTATGCTCATTTTTCTAATAATTTTACTTATTCAGCTTTTCCTTATGAATGAAAAGCTGCCAAGGCAAGCAGAAGGACCCCAACTCTTCCTCTCCTGCTCCCTCTGCCTCCAACTCTAAAGTGTTCACCATCATTCATGAGCCTAGGAAGAGATATTTTCATTATGTTCTTCTGTCTCTCCATCTTTCATGCTAAGTTTAATACAACTCAGGTTCTCAGGGAAGTGAGAGGAAAATATTCAATATACTAGCAATAAAGTTTAAATCAAAGCTTTCAACAACCTTTGTATGGAGAGTTAGGTATGCAAAGTTTGCTGATACTTGAATTGTATCTAGAAAAGTGTTTTAAGTTTGGTTTTTTAAAGTAGCTGTTTTAATAACGAAAACTCACTTAAGTCAAGGTTAGGGAAACACTTATGCCAAGTATTTAGTTCACAAGAGGTGTTTTAGGGCTGTTTGAATTTTCACTGACGTAACTTAGAGTAAATGGAAGCTGCTGTCCCTTTTGTTTCAAATTTTATAGGCTGAGGTAGGTTTTTTTAATATTGCATTTTCATCTTTGGATCAGCTAAACAAATAATGCCAGCATTGGTACTGCCTCAAGCTTTTAGCTTTGTTTTTATAATATAAACTTTTGAGGGGAAAGTGAATAGTTGCAACATATTCTACTGCCCAAATAAACATTGTTCTGTCATCCTTCCTGTGAACACTGTGAAATCCTAAAATCACTGGAGACTTAGTTATCATTCTTATTTTTCACTCAGTGAATCAGCAGCCAGACTGTGTTTCTGCAAATAATATCTCTTATAAATTTACAATAAAATATTCAGCAGTGTGGTTCTGTTTGTTGTTGCTTTGAGTTCGGTCCTTTTGCTAAAGCTACCTATGGGCAGTAAAAGTCTCTTAATTTAGAAATAAATTCTGAAATAGCAAAGCTTTGCCAAAATATGTACAAAACTAATATCCTGCTGAGCAACCAGAATTCACTAATGTGAAATATGTATTCATAAATATCATATATATTATATAGGAATATTTAACATATATATTATATATAGAAATTTTATATTTCTAAAACTATAAAAACCTCTTCCATAGGCCACATGGTCCAATCGTGTACCTAACCCACTAAAGATGAGAGGAAGGGCACGTTACAGTGCTGGTACTCATCAGTTCTGTTTCTGTGGTAGTTTAACCCATACTGCCTTTCAAAATCAGCTGACATAACTTGTGAGGAGAGCTGGATTTCTTTCCAAATGTCTTCTCTTTCTGCATTGTACATAAGCAAATGATCTCTCCATTTTTCCCAGGATTACATTTTTATAAAATTTTTAGATTTATTTGTCCTGTAACAGGAAGATTTTGAGGAAAAAATCCTTTGAAAGGTTTGGAGCTGAAATACAGTAAAATTAAAAAAAAAAAAAGTTTGTTGCAGATGAGTGATACTTTTAGTTAAACTGTTTGGGAAAAAAAAATATGGTTCAACATAAGGTGATAATTTATTTCAGCCAGTAAACCCAAGACTTCTTCCCTCACATAATTCCATCATTCATATTTTCTTCAGCATGAAACAAAATTTTGGAAGTCACACAAAGACACTCTTCAAAACATTATGCCAGTTCTTCATCTTCTGCTGTGGAATGGTATTCAATCAGAATTATTGTGCTTTTCCTCTAAGTGATGGTGCAAATGGTGAGACAAGCAGCCCTAGTATATTTATGAAGTAATTCATTTACACCCAAGCAATATCTCACAGTATACTCAACTTTGTGGACCTTACCATGAAAAACAGTTAATTCAAATTAACTTCTAAACTTCAAGAGTTCAAAATAAACTTGTATATTTTGAATTAAAGGAATTGACTCACTAGGATAGGTAGGAATAAAGGAGAACTGATTCTGGTTTGCAATATTTTGTCACCTAATAGTGCATAATTTATGAAGACACATTGTAAAATTATGAACAGTTAATCTTGAAATGGTCATTGAACTTAGAAACAACAGTATGTTTCAGAAGGTGGCCTTCAATAGATTAATGGTCGCTCCTGCCCTTTTCTATCTCTGTAGCCTAATTTGTCTGAGGAAGGGTTGTCTTTGAAGTCAGGTTTAATTTACTACCTATGAGTCCTTTAATGGATGTCTCCACAGTAGATATGCTTACATGGAAAATCTTACATGGAACAGATTCATACCTAACAGATAGAAAGAATGTGTTATAGATACCCTTATCATAAAACTGATAACTGCAGTGTTATGATGTTTTGTATGCCAACCTCCTCACTAGTATGCAGAGACAAAAGATCAAGGTCAATAGCTAATACAAGTTTCTTAAACTGTTGGTAATTGATAATTAAATTGCAATAAAAGTAATCCATGTAGGCAGATGTCCTCATACAGTTGTCTTTATGATTCACCTTTTGTACCAAATAGTATAAACAGCAAATTCCAGTGGCAGCAAATTATACACTGTACTTTTTCTAAAGTTGAATTGCATATTTTCCTGTTAGTCTTCTATTTTATTTTTATTCTGGAGTATAGTAGGTAGGTAAAATAAGTCTATTAAGGGAAGGCTGTTGAAGAGAAAATTATGTTGGTTAATGAATTTAGTTACTGGTTGAAGAACACAGCGTGACGTTCTCTCCTTGGGACAGAAAAATTTGCTGGATGGCTAACTGAATGCAGTGCTAGCTTATTATATTTAAGCAACTGTTGAATGCTCAGTCACAGTGAGAAAAAATAGTACTCTTGGGTCCAGCATCTAACTTGCTGTGGATAGATGCTGTTCAGTGCGTATGCTAAAATCCTTTTCCATCCATTGAAGATAAAGGGAAAAACTAGTTCTAATTAGCATAATTCTAGCCTATTATTCCCTCAAATAAGAAATTGAGCTTCTGTGTATAATTAAGGTATTATGGGTGACAACTAGTAATGATGATTGCTGCTCATGTATGCTATATATACATATATATATATGTGTAGATATATATATACACACACACACACACACATATGCTGGTAGATCAACATCTAAGCTAATGTTGGGAAATTTGCCCTGATCACAGGAACTGAAAAGGAAAAATTTGTCTTATCGTCCAATGCTAAAATGAAGATTAAGAACTCTTTCCAAGCTATTATTCACTCCAGCTTATTTTATCTGGAATCCTAATTACAAAAACCAGCAGGAGACTGATTCTAAAGCAGAAAACTTGACTCCACAAAGACATATGGGCAAGCAGACAGCAGAAAAGAGTAAAGCTTATTTGCTTTCCAAATCCAGGAGTATATGGGAGCGTGTAACTATACTCTCACAACAGAGCAAGCCCTATGCTCAATCAGTAGCTGAAGCTAGTTATCCAAACAGATTCTGGCAGAACAGCCCAGCCATGAGAATGGAAGATTAGCAGAGGTGAGCAACTTTGCTCCTTGACATGAGAGTACAATTTAGGGAAAGTAAGGTTTGGGCAAGATGTGTCATAGTGGAGACTCGGGGACTAACTGCTGCATACTTTCTGGGTTGCCACTTCCTATTTGCACAAATATTTTTACATACAGAGGTCTCACGTGTTTCTTTGGAGCACATTTCTTTCCCCTTCAAAAAGTTTTTTGTTTGTTTGTTTATTAACCTTTCCCAAAGAGCTTTTGAGTGCTTGGAAATGAGAAAAGAAACAAACTGACTGACATGTTACTATTTTATTTTGGAGGACCAGAATTAAAAGCATTTCTTTACTTCAGAGCCCAGCTAGCAGAGGTAAGCAATGACATCTTGATGTTAAGCCTGGTTTGTTTCAGCTACATTGTTAAGGGCTAGAGCTAGGCTAGCCCCTATACCTTAATAGATGCTCCCTGTTAACCCTTCTTCCTTCCCAAAGGGGAAGAAAACGGAACAAGTGAGAGATATATACTGACTAGAAAACTAAAACAGCTTTAATGAAAATAATAATAATAATGATAATAAAATAAAATATATATAGAACCAATATGAAACTCAACCCCCCTGATGGCAATTATGTCACCTTCACCACTGATGCTGTGGAGGAGGCACTGAGGAAGTCCCAGGCTGGACTCAGCAGCAGACAGGAACTGGACTCAGGAGCTGAATTCTGGAACTGGATCCAGAACACACAGCTTGTGATCAGAGGCAGAATGGACAGAGTCCTGTTTGGGTGCCAGCCATTGAAAAAGAGAGCTTGACCCTCGTGAGCCTTTATACTGAATATGACATATATATGGGATGGAATATCTCATTGGTCAGTTCAGGATCACTTGTCCTGTCTGCTCCTCTCCACAGGTGCAGCCTTTTATTTTCTGCACCCCCAACATGGTACACAAGATATAGCAGTGACCTTGGTCTGCACAGAGGCAAGTATAAGCAAGAGCCTTTCTTCATACCAATCCTTGGTACTAACTGTAAACATCAAGCATTATTGCTGCTAGAAGCAGACACTGCCTGCAAAAATATGCCATTAACTTCAGAAAGTGCAGCTGGTTAGAATAGACTGAGCTGAGAAGTAAAATCATTAAGCACAATTAGTTCTAACTCAAACCAGGACATGCATGCCTGTAGGTGTTTTTAAAGTGAGTGCCTTCAATCAGGTTAAACCACAGTGATGGTCCTGTCTGAAAACACATCTAATCTTTAAGCTGATTGGGATTTATACAGGTAAACCATATCTCTCTAAGGAATATTTAGTAAATACAAAAGGGTTCATATTTTCTTAGACAAAGACAAAATTTGGATGGGAGTCTGTCATCTTTGAAGATGAGGCTGCAGAAACAAGAGTGCCTTCTGGCAATTAATGGTAATGTTTCTTAGAGAAATACTCATTATACTTCTGTGTTTCTAAAAATCCAAATACAAGCTTTTTGCAGCTTCTAGGAAAACAGTAATATTTAGGATTAAGGCCCTTAAAATAAGAAGCATAGGCTTTAGAATGCACAAGTGTTACATTTAGGCAGGAGAGCCTGTCAATCCTGAAAAGCATCATCTTGTGCACCTTGCATAGTTTCCACCAAAGTTACATGAAGGAATAGTAATTAGGGACTCCTAGTATCTGGTGCTGGATACTTCTGAGACAATCCATCAGTGCTGAGGGCATGACTAACCTTCTGCCAGTCTGGGTGTCCTGGGCCTGTACATTTTTGTGTCCCACTAGTTTCCCCACTGTGTATCCTACTCAATGAAGGTCTGCTTAGGCAGCAAAAGATTGGCATGGCAGACATTTTATTTTTATTTCTATGTGAGATAATTCTATCTTTCTCCTAGATAATTTTGAGATTGAATAGTATGTAACTCTCTGATTACTTTTGCCTTGCAGATTCATCACATATTTTTCTCGTTATTCCTTCAGACTTACCCATTACTAGGAATGTAAATGGGTTCACTCATCTCCATTGTATTGATATTTCTACCAAATAGGTAGAATAGGAGAGGAATCGCTAAATTTTTTGTATTTATTTTGTTCATAACAAATCCCATCTTTCTTTAAATATTACAGGTTTTTTTGATCATTTGTTGCCTGATGATTGTTACTTATAGGAGGTATATTGTCAGTACAGGAGGTATGTTGCAAGCTAAAACCTAAACATTTTGGCATTCTGCTTAAGTTTTGTTGTCTCTGTGTTGTATCTATATACAGCTTCTCTAACAATGAGGTCAATGACAATGCCAAACAGGAGAAGTGAGAGATTGCATCCTGATTAACTCGCAATTTAGCATTCTGAGATCGTTGTGTTCCAATAGAACAGGGTGAATAATTCATTGCAAACAGTTGACCACTATTTGCCTGGTTTTCTAAATGGTCCATGAGCTGATTGTGCTTTAACAAAACCATTTATTTGATCGCATTAAATCCACGCCCTTCTCCTGTTCTAAATCTAAGATCCCCAGCTTTACTGTTGCCAGTCCCCTTCAGAAATAATTGTATTTACTCCATTTCCTTTCCAGATACATGTTCCTTTACACTTCCCCCTTCTAATTCACAGACAACTGGAACCAATTGAGAATAGCTCTTGAAAGAAGGAGCCTAAATGGCATATTGTGGTGTGTCAAACGCAGTGCTAAGTCCAACAAGACCAAGTGTCCAAGTTGCCTTTTGTCAACACAGATGTTCCTATCCCTAGAGGATTTTAAAAAGAACTAGGAGTACTAACCTTTCATGGTTATGTTCATTATCTTGCATTTCTGTGAGGTGATTCTCTCTAATTTTGAGTCATGTGCATACTTCTTCCCTCTGTACCATCATAATGAATACAGGATACAATTATTTACCTTGTTTTAGAGGTCAAAAAGACACTTTACTACTCAAATGTTTGCACTTGTTATGCCTCCTAGTTGGCTACAGCCATTTATTCTCTGAGAAAGCTCTACTCTAAATCTAGAAGTTTGACACTGAGCACACAGAAAAGTTTTTGTCGTTCTCTTCCCTGGTTAAACGATCAAAAATTTTAGATTTATCTGTAAAAAAAAATAAAGATTTGAGGGAATTCTGTCCCCACCAGGAATACTGTTTTTTTCTAGATCGATTATAGAAATTAAGGGCAGTGCAAGGTCCTGCATCTGGGTTAGGACAAACCTGAGCACAAACACAGGCTGGAGGATGAAAAGATTGATAGCAGCTCTTCAGAGAACTTGTGGGTGCTGGTAGATGAAAAGCTGGATGTGAGCTGGCACTCACAGCCCAGTAGGCAAATCGTGTCCTGGGCTGCATCAAAAGAAATGTGGGCAGCAGGTCAAGGGCAGTGATTCTGCCCCTCTGCACTGCTTTTGATGAGACCCCACATGGAGTACTGTGTTCAGCTCTGGGGCCCACAGCATAAGACAGAGGTGAACTTGCTCGAGCAAGTCCAGAAGAGGGCCACAAAGATGATCAAGGGATGGAGCACCACTCTTGTCAGGACAGGCTGAGAGAGTTGGGGTTGTTCAGCCTGAAGGCTTTAGGGAAACCTTATAGCAGCCTCCTAGTACTTAAAGGGTGCCTACAAGAAAGATGGAGAGGGAGTCTTTATCAAGGAGTGTAGTGATAGGATGAGAAGTAATGGTTTAACTGAATGAAGGTAGATTTAGATTAGATTTTAGAAAGACATTTTATATCTTGAGGGTGGTAAGGCACTGGAATGGATTGCCCAGAGAGGTTGTGGATGCCTCCTGGCTGGAACTGTTCAAGGTCAGGTTGAATGGGGCTTTGAGCAACCTGATCTAGAGGAAAGTGCCCTTGCCCATGGCAGGGGGGTTGGCAGTAGACCATCTCTGAGGTCTTTGAGCTGCAATAGAAATTTTACTCTTTCAATTAATTTTTATTCCTGTCAATGTGAAACTATTTCTACCTTCCAAAATTGCCTTATATCGAAGAAATTTCTATGGCTCTTTATCCTATATGGATTTCTGCCAGGAACAGAGAAAATGTATTAGCATGAAAACAATAGTTTTAGAGGAAAATAACTTGGAATTAAATATCCTGAGGATGAGAAATGAGGTTTTCTCCAGTGGAGGAAACTTTTCCCACTCAGTCCTGAGTACATACTTCTTCCCTGTCCTAAGCAAAATTCAGTGTTACGTTGCTCTTTCTTGATCTAGGAGACCTAAATGTCATTCACTCTTTAGGTTATTAGTGCTGTTTATGCTGTTTGAGTGGATAACTATAGAACCACACAACCCTTTTTGTTCGAATGCTGTATCTCTATAAATTCATCCCTTGCCACTCAGTCCAGGTACTGAGCCATTTAGGAATAAGTGGTCTTTCCTTGTGTGACCAAGGAGTATAATCCTTAATATGCAGATAAACTAAAAAGCACATAGATATT
>NW_008611949.1:70168-72291 GCF_000691845.1 Merops nubicus | reverse complement strand
CCATCAAATATTTTCAGTGAAGCTACATCATTTGAGGACATTGGGAAAAAAAGATTATGTGAATGGTGGGATTACAAAAAGCTGATTTTGAACCTAGACAATAGGGGCACCAGGGCAAGTTTACCACTATTTTGCCAACAAATGTGGAGATGTAATAGTTTAGGATCTTGCCCTGAGTTTCCTAAATCACTTCCTCTGAAGAAACTCCCTAGTTGGAAACAAAAGGCACAATCAGGGATTAAATGAAGGAAGACCTATTTGTAAGGAAGGAGACCAGGATAAGTTTGGGCTTTATTCAGCAGTACTTTCTGGCAGCTGTTCATTGGACATGTGTGGCATTAGAATGATCATGGATTTACACAAATGTTTTGTCATGCTTACATACATTTCATGTGACTGAACATTTGGCAGATTTTCTTGATTGCAAGTTTTTGTTTTGAACTTGAAGATCAAGCAAGAAAACATCTCCCAAAATAGGGCCTAGAAACCAAGGAATTTTGTGTACGTTTCTCCTGTCTCCTTCAAACCTGACAAAGTTCATAAACACTGCCTCACCCTACCTGAAGTCCAACTGTGGTTTTGCATCAACTGTGAACCAAAGCAAAACCCTGTCCCAGAGCACCTGCCTCCATCACAAGCCTGGAAGCCTTGCAGCTTGAGCCCTCTCTAAATAAATCTGCCAGTAAAGCCATTTTGCTCTTTTCAGAGTTCGTAACCAGTCCTTCACACTCTTCTAGTAAAACTAACCTCAGTTTAGGAATGAAGTATGCCAGATTTTTATTTTCAGAGGTGCAGTAAGTCTATTCCACTGTCAACCACTGTTGTTTCAGAATTACAGACGCACAAATTACTACAATGATGTCACATCCCTGGGGTTTTCTTGTGGTGTCTAGTCCTCCTAGTGTGTCATAAAGATGAGTAAGTCGTATTATCTCCTTAATGGTGGAGACAGTAGGAGGGTTAATTGATTAGACCAAGTTATCTGGAGAGCTGGAGACATGGAGTGCCTTGCTGGACTTGCCACTTTGTGCTGGTACCTGTGCCCGTGCTGCCTAGCTTCACATACAGCAGCTTGGTTCCCATTTCCCGATACGAAGTCAGAAGGAACATTCGAATATATACAGTTAAACAAATGTGATTTCTGTTCAAGTACAACCTTCCTTTTTGTCTTTGTTTTCCAAAAAATAGCTTGATATTTGAAATGCTATTTTTTGTCTCTGGATATGTGGAAAACAAACAAATGGACTTATTTTCTCTTTTCCCACTGCTGAACACATAGTTTCCCCAGCCATATATTAGGCCGTTTCTGAGGTAATACATATAATTCAGTGACAAATCCACTTCAGCCTTCATAATGCCCTTCGTTTTTACTTCAAAACATTCACTGACTCTCGTGGATTTGTACTATTTAACACCCAGATAAAGGTAAGCTGTCTTTTTTAATAACGATGGATTACATTTTCTCGTTACATGCTCTTGATTCAATTGGATTTTTCACTGTGAGCACATCTATTCCAGAGAAAACAGCAATGCCAGTGTGAGAATAATTGCAGTTATTAGGAAGGTAAACAAGATGAAACAAAAACTAACATAAATGGAAATTAAATTACTGTTTTAAAAGCCCACTTTTCCCTTCCTTCTACAGAAGTATCTCTACATTTTTCTTGTCTTTATAAGTACATTATTAGAAAGAGTAGAGACAGACTACTTGGTGAGACCTTTTCAACTAGACTGCCAAAACTCCCCCGCAGAGGTGACTGCCAGCACAGAGGAGAGCTTCCGTGCCCTTCAGAATATGGCTGTTCCTTTCCTAGCACCCCAAGGAGGATGAAGTCAGGATGACATAAAATCCCAAACTCCTCTCTGAAGATAGAAAGCTGACTCTCTTTAAGGGGATACTGCAGGGGATGTGTTTCTACACACAGGAAGACAGAAAAAGCTCCTGTGACTTTCTGGCCCTCACAGAAGTTCAGTGTATAAAGTGAAATTTAATGGGTGGTCTGCTGTCCACCTAGCTGCATCTAGCTTTGAATGCCCTACAGTGCTGGGGACTAATGCATCAAAGAATTAAAGATGCACTATCTCTTAAGTATGTGAGTACATCCCTCACCATTTAAGAAAGC
>NW_008611949.1:50425-70137 GCF_000691845.1 Merops nubicus | reverse complement strand
CCTGCTGAAGTAAACAGGAGTTAAATGTGCACCAAATTAGCAAGTTGCTTAAATGCTTTGGGTGAACTGGGGCCTGAGGCAGTCATTGTTTCAAAAAACATCAGCCCATTAAAATGTGTACTTTAAATGGCTTCTCCACTGAAATTCATCCAAGAAGATTTACACGCTCAAATATATTTGGAGATGTTCCTTTGGGCAGAATACCATGCAGCCTGCACACCTGTCCTGCTGGACAGATGATCTCCAGGGGAGAAGAGCTAGTAAAGATCTGGGTATTTGTTTAGCCACCCCGTCTCAGCCATATGGAATTATATAACCTTGTTTTTCTAGGATTACTTTGCTAAAATAATATGAATATCACGTTTTTTTCCTCTAAAACATATTACAATATAATGTTGCCCTGGGAGAGAAAAGGGGGAAGATGTGCAGCTCCTCCTGTTTCATTTCCTGCTTTCACGGATTGTTGTGTTACTAAAATATTTTTATTATAGAAGAACTTGAAGCAATATACAATGTTTGTCAGAGGATTATTTATAGTCCCTTTAAGCTGAATTTCTGTAATGAAATCCATTTACAGACATTCCACAGTGCCCTATGGTTACTTGCTTATGCAAATGAAATGTGACCCTTGAAATAAGCCTCTTGCCCTTGCTGTCACCCTCCTTGGCTTCAAAGGTCTACGACAATCGCTTCTTAAGTGAATGGGGGTTTTTATTTGGTTTTGAGTGGGGGAAAAAGAAAATGAAAAAAGAAAAACCTTTCTATTGCATGGTATTCTTGCACAGGTTCATAGTGACTGACTGGTTGTACATTTATGTGAGGTAATGGTTATTTATTTTAGATGTTAATGTAGGAGTTCTTTGTTCATAAATACGTTTCTTAGATTATACTCTTTTAAAAGTGAGATTCTGCATAAAAATTTCAGAAACATCCAAATGATTTAAGTGCCCAGATTTAAGTTCATTTCTGCTTCAGCTGGGCTTTGGATTTCTAATTCAGATATCTGGTTTCAAAGGTCTTACTTCTGGGCTCACAGATGTGCAGTTTCAGCCTGGCATACCTGCAGAGCTTGTTCCACAGTAGCCCGTGGAAAAAAAAAAAAAAAATTAAAAAAAAGGTGTAAAATTCTGCCCTGTAAAAATGGTTTTATTTTATGATTGGGCTTGTAGTAATCTACACTGATCTAAATGAATGAGTAAATAAGTATACAAGATACAGAAAAGAGATGAAGATCCAACTATTTCAGAGAGGTAGAGAAGATACCTTTCAACAAAATGTCTTATTGTACATCTTTAATTATTATAGTATGTACATCTTTAATTATTACAGTATGCTGTCAGAAGAATCATGAAAATAGACTATGCCATAATAATAAGAGCTACGTTACTCTTTACCTCCTATGCAACACCTGCTTTTAAAAGCATTTTAGAAGCATTAGGATCTTGGCTTTTTTGTTGAGTTGTTCACAGAGACAGAGCTTAGGTACAACAATTTCTCTCAGATTTAGGAATCTTTACAGTGTGAAATGTGAGATTATGGCTGAGTGCTGTCAGTACAAACAAATTTACAGATGATTTCAGGTCCCAAGTCACCTCTTTTCTTGGATGTTTCTGCAATCACTGGCACCATATTAAAGTCTAGCATGCTTGAGGTTTTCAACTGGATGATCTTTAAGGTCCCTTCCAATCCAAACCATTCTACAATTCTCTGATCTTGGCACTGACAATACTAGTTTTATAATACTTTTTGAAAACATCCCTAACAGTTCATCTACTCTTAAATTAAGCAAAATAGTCATAAAATAAATGAATCATTCTGGCTGCAGAAAGTTCTGTATGGGTAGAAAGATGAAGATAAATGTATCTTGAGGTGGTTAGTTATGTTGTTTTCAAAGAAGAAAATTTCAACAAAAGCCAGTGGCAAAAACACTTCTTTCTCATTTTGACACGTGACATAATAAAACAAACTGACTTCACGTGAACCAGACTGTCCATAATGACGATATTTCAGCTGCAGTACCTGTCAGGAGCACAGCTGACTTCCTTACCATCTAGTTTCTTTCGTTTTACAGTTTCATTGTAAGTGGAAGTTGACTACCTGGAGTTATAATCCACTTACTGCAATTGTAGTCATCTCGTTTACTTCAACATTATCAGAATACCAATGCATGAGAGTATAGACGTTTTTTTCTGGATCTTATTATTTATAGCTCATTCCAGCTGGTTTTTATTACAAAATATATGTATCTTAAGGCCATGTTGAAAATAAGTAGTGCTATGACCCCACATTATCCTGGGGCCTTCTGCAGTTAAGTGGCGCTTCTGAAAGATGCGAGGCAACTGCTGAGTATATCTGAGTAGAGGACTGCAGGCCTGCTTATATTTTATGACCTGTGCAAGAACAGGTGGGAGAGGTTCTGTGACTCCATAGACTTGATTCTCATCTCTTCCTGGGTGCCTTTTAGTTAGCACAAAAAATTTGGTGCCATTCTCCTGGGAAGGCAAGTTCTGTGGAACGGAAAAATGGTGGCCGGCTACCTAAAGAGAATGGGTTTTCTCCTCAAGAAGAGTTCTCCAATCCCTTAACTGCCCTTTTGAAAAGAGCCTCTTTTAACACTTAGGAAGGATATTTGGTTCTTTTGTGGTACCATGGGACTGCCTGAAATTTCTTATTTTAAGACCTGTTTTAACATGTTTTTAACTTTTGAGTGGAAGTGTCTGCCACAAGCTGAATATTTCTTTATTCCTCTTTTATTTCTAGACAAAATTATTAACCTGTTTCTGTTTATGAAAACTTTAAAAAAAAACTTTATGCAGGTTATTTGTTTGAAGCACAAGAATATCTTTTATATTGCTAGCGTGGAACATGGCACTTAGGAGAATTATTTTTGTATACTTTAGAGACTTCCTCAGGAAAACCTCCCCATTCTTGATCAAAATTTCAAAAAATGTTTCATTTCTATTGACCAACTGAGCATATTCTGCCCCGTCTCAGCCCTTTTCTATGTCCAGACAATGCAAGTGCCAGTCGGACAGTGTGCTTGAGGTGTGGGTCTGGGACACCAAGACTTTTGCTGCAGGATCTGCATCAGATGGAGCAAAGCACATGTGGGAGAGCTAAATAGTACAGTCTGTCATCCCTGCAACATCAAGAGCTCTTACTTCTGAAGAACTGTGGTCAAATACCTACATGAATCAGAGGGACAAATATTAGACTGGTTTTGTGCTGAGGCTGAGGAGAAAAGAAACCTAGGACAAGAGATTTTAAACAGACTTTTGATGAAACCAAAGACTTGGAAAGGGGTAACAAGCTAGGGAGAAGCAGTAACAGAAGAGCTTGAGAAGGAGCCTGGAAGCTATTGGGAAACAGGGAGCCATCGGCTGTGGAGGAATAGGTGAGTGTGGAGACAGGAGAGGGAACGATAGACAATGTGAATGAGCTAAAAAGAAAGACAGGGAACCACTGAAAGAAGGTGAAAGGAATTGGAAAGGAAGGAGAGGCAAACGAAACAAGGCAGAAGGAGAGAAACAAGTGGTGAGGAGCTATGGGAAGAGAACTGAGCAAAGAGGTGTGCAGAACAGGTCAGAAAGAGTGGATAAGTGAATTCCTGGCTTAGGAACCAACAGAAGGAGGGAATGTCTGTGCAAGGACAGAAAGAGTGGATTTCAGAGCAAGTAAATGGGAGTTTGAAAGAGAGTGAGGCACTGAGTTCCTAGAGAGACTATGAGTGTAAATGACTGGGATTAGTATGAGAATCAGAGAACAAGGTTATTCAGGCGATTTTGTCCAAGACCATTTATCTGGAAGATGTATGCTAGCTCTATTTATTCCAGGGCGCAGTGATTGATCTCTGAGGGATTAAAAGAATGGTATGAAATGCAGGATTTTGCTTGGCATTGCAGGGAGCATCTGGACCAGTCCATGCAAAATTTATTCATGATCCAAATGTAGACCAAATTCAGCTATTTTAGTAGACCTTTTCTAGGAAATAAGATAGCGACTAGCCAAAGATGAAGGAAAGACAAAACCAAAGTAAGGACTGAAGGTTAGGAAAGAACAGAATGACAAAGACTGAAGCAGAAAGAACCCAGGAGACTAAATGTAGAAAAATTTTATGTACAGAGGATGGTTTTTACCCAACAAAGAACATTGTCTGTGGGCCAGAATGGAGGCCCAGAATCCAATATTTCACCTTTCTTCCCCATTCTGCAAATGTCAGTAAAATGGTCCTTCCAACCTACTATGTTTATCATATACCTTGGTCTGGAATTGGGTCTGGACAGAAGATCTAAAGTTCCATCTCTGTGACAAAACTATGGAAGCACTGACAGAAAAGGCAGCTAGAAAACTGGAAAACAAGGAAGGAGGGGCTTTGTTTTGTTGGTCCTTTGAAAACATTAGATTACCTCAGAGAATAAAGCAATTAGATGGGAGAATAAAGGTGGCGCTGAACGAACTTTTAGTTCTTTTGTTTTAAGAATTAAAAAGTGTGCACTAACTGAAGCAGAGGCTGGCAAGAAGAGGAAGGCGTGTTAACCTAATTATTACAGGGAAACACTTCCTTGGATGAATGACTTCTATTTTTGCATCTTCCATAGGATTCTCCTGAGGCAACATAACATTATAAAAGCAGGTTCTTTCTACTTCTTGAAATCAAACAGAGGAGCTTGAGGTCTCATCTAAAAAAAGTAGTGCGAATACACCAGTGCACCTGAAGTCCAAGCCAGGCACGACTATAAAAGAGGGAAAACACTTGTAGTCACTGTGAAATCAAGACTCGGTTCCTCTCAGTCTGGATAACTGACTAAGCACATGAATGAATATTGTTACCTCCCTTTACAATGACAGGTCAATATTTATGATACAGCTAGATACTGTATGGGTAGGACTATGAGGAAATGAGTCATTCAGAATACATAGCAGATCAGGAATAACATTCAGTAAATATTGCCTAGAGCTAGTCACTGACAATAAGACCACTACGACTTTGCTGTGAAGTGGGTATCGTCTCATCGTGGCCCCTGGAACACATGGGGTAAGTAAATACTGTATACCATATTGTATGGCTATGGGAGGGCTGAAGTAAAGTTGTACAGATTTTCCACAGCTATGGAAGCTTTTGTGTCAAGACAGGGCCTCAACTTCCTTGGCATGTAGAATTTGTGTAAATCCTTCCTGGTGAGTGAGTTGGCACAGTAAGCTTTTAAAATCCTGCAGAGTGAGAATGCATGAAGACTTAGATCCTGATGAGTTCAATTATCCTCTCACTGTGACATTTACAGGGGTTAGGATTGGGGATACCTATGTTAATAAAAGTATGATCTACTGTTTATGGCCATTTCTTACTGCAATTACTTATGTCATCTTAGTATGACTCCAGTGTTAGACATTTTCCTCCATTAAAAGTAAACACATCATCAATTAAGAAATACTTCTTTGTCTTAGTTGCTTGCTGAAATATCATCTCTTTCTTCCACCCAACTTTTTTTTTCATCCAGGGTTACTTGCTGGCAATGAAGTGTATCAGTATGACCCCCCAGAGTACAAGTACTTCCAGTTCAGGACCATTACAGACAATATGAGTGTTCATTCTCCTGAATGTTCATCAGTCTTAAGTGGAGAGTTGAGATGCAAGCTCTTAATTCACATAAATATCCTGGTGTTCCCACTTGAGTTAGCTAGCTGGCTAGATGCAATAAAAATTAAGAGTACAAATGCTGTGCATACTTCAGCTGGCAGCCACCTGCTTTACCACAGAGAAGCAGGCTAATCCTTTTGTCTGATGAAAGTCCTCCACCACTTTCCCACAGTTCCTTTAATGCTCCACAGAAGCCAACAAGTTCTCCCACAGTCCTCTGAAAAAAATAATATAGGTCCTCACTATACCACTGAACAAAAGCAGAGTCTACCCCACAAAAGCTAGTTCCCCACCAGGGTTGCTCTGAGTCCCAGTATGTACATACAGCTTTATACTGCCAGCTCCACACTGGTCATGAACCTGCTGCTCCACATCTAGATTTAATCACTAAAGCTAACCTTGCAATGAAGACTAAATCAGGAATTCTTCTTCAGGGATTGCTACTCCTAATCAAGGAATGCCTATCAAGAATAAAAAATGGCTTAAACCATCCCTTTTGGCATCTGTTTTTTGCACTCACCAAACGTTATAAAACCTGTCACTGAATGACACGCCAGACAGAGCTGAAATTCCTGGTTTAATATGCAGGTTGGGAAGAAGGGAAAGTAAAAATAGACTTCGCATTGACAGAGCTCTAAGATGCTCTCCAAATTACTTTTTCTTCTTATTTTCAGCACTCACTTGTTTTAAACATTAGCCAGAGATACAGAGTATAAAACCAGCTGTGCTTACTTCTGTCCTGCAACGTTTGGTTAGATTTGAATTCTTTGTACTGAAAGCTACTCATCTTTCAAACATATGCTGCTCTTTTTTTTTTTTTCGAAGTCTGTGGTCTCACCCCAGCAAAATACCACGTGCGTGGATCACTGAGGTTTGTCACCCAGGTAAAGACTACTGCATCTTTGTTACAGAGAATCCAGTGGAGCTATTTATGCAAGCAAGGACTATTTGCAAGTAATTTTCAGTATGTGGCTGTACTGTGAAAAGCATTGTGTAGTTTATGGGTAAACCTTGTAAGCTTGAAGTCCTGGTATGTTTGCATGGAAACTCCACTAACATCCTTACATTGTTTCTTATGACCTCACAGAGAAGCAATATATTTTCCACAGGGCTATTCCCAGAGCCTGCCAGGATCTGACATTTTAATCATGAAAAGTAATTAATCTTATTTTCAGTATTAACTTAAGGATGACTTAATCAAATCTCACAAATTTAGCTAATGGTGCTTAATTGCATGACTTAAACAAAAGGAAAAAAAAAGATCTATTTGGTAAAATGTAACTAAACCGTGAAAATAATTATAACATTAGAATTATTCCATTATTGTTGAACTAATTTGGCAATTTAAGATGGATCTCTTAGGAAGGCAAGATTTCTCAGTGAAATACAGATTATGTGCTTACGATCTCACCTTTTAAAACATTTTATTTCGTTCCAAGTTCTATTTTACCTTAGAGAATTTAATAAGAATTAACTACAGTTATGCAAAACTATGAAGTTACATTTCTATGCTATAGTTCCAAGGCAAGCCAACAATTTTTTCAAGATCTTAATCCCCTATTTTGCTGATGTTTTGGGGTCATATTATTTAGAAATGTTCCTTATGTGATCCTTTCCAAATTCTCTTGAGTGGAAATTATGGCTAGGACACTAAACAATACTACATGTATAATTTATAGATCATTGTACTTACATATCTCATAAGTACCTTTGATTAAGGAAAAAGATCACTTGGCTTCCACAAATAGCTAATGAATTTATATACGCAGTGGTTTTTGCGTAATGATCCATGTGCAGTGTGCTGACTACCCCAGTATGGTGTTAGGACAGTGAACTTCCACACAGTAAAGCTGAGAAGCAGTCAAAAAAAAGATTACAAACCTTTGACTATTTATTTGTTTACTAATAAGATTAAAATGAAAAGGTAAGGTATTTTTTTCTTATACACCGAGAAACAAGGTATCTGTGTTGGCTCCCAGCACAGAGAGGTGTGTTTTGCTATACAGGCAGACAAGGATATTACCAGAACTGGGGCAAGGCTCTTGCTGGGTGCAAAATACCAAGGGTGCCTTGTTTATAAGAGAACTATATCAGTTTCTGTTGTATGTGCTGTCAGCATCCAATGTGCTTGCAGATCTTGTAGACTTCATTTCAGTAGTTACATATCCTAAGAAGTTCTATTCTTGGTCTGAGAAAGACCATACTGATAAAAGGCAGTTTTGAGCAGATAATACTCTTATTTTATCTTTTAGGGTGATTGATTATACACTATATTTATTTTAAAAGGATATTATTTGCCTGCTGGACAGCTTCAGGTTTAACACAGAATTCCTGGGTGACTCTACTATTATAAAACATTTAATTCACCATCGGTTTTGCTGTATTTGAAATAGTCTATGGTATGAAATTATTTTCCAGATTATAATAATGCTATTTCCTACTAGTATATGATATTGTTGAGAAAGAGAGCAAAGGAGAGATGAGAGAAAATAATACCAGGACAACATGGGTTACACATAAAGCCCTGAGAAGCTAAATATATCTCTAAATTTAAGACAGAGGGTTCTTCAAGTGTTGAGCTACTTCTGTAATGCTGAAATTCATCTTGCTCAACTTACTTGTCTGCAATATGGGAAGCTGCACAAAAGGAACAGTGCCAAAAAAAAACTTCCCCTGTGCTCAGCTAGGTGAGGATATGCTGATTTCCTCCTTGGAATCACCTCAGTTTCCCTTGGGGCTCCCTTCCTAATGACAGTGTCATGGTCTCACCCTAATATCTGCTTGATCGCCAGCCCTGGCATGGGAGCAGCCCTTCACTGTATTCTCAACCACCAGATAATCACAACTCTCCCCTGAAATTTGCACTCTCCCCTTTAATGGAGAAAGCACATCCTCCTCTTGCTCTGCCGTACCCAGTTGACCAAACCCTTGGTCCTTTCTAGCATTACAAAATTCTGTATCACTGGATGGAGCAAAGGCTGCCTGGCACACACTTGGTTCTATACTAATACTTAAGCAGATTTCAGTTCTGAGATGTGTATCTGCATCCCTAGCCCAGGTAATTTTAAAAAGGAATAGTATTAATAACAAAACACACAGTAGAAAAGGGAGCTTCCAGGATTTAGGTAGCTCCATAATAAATAAAATATTTGTGCTTTATACATCTTTATAGTGTCCAATGATTATAACCAGTTATAATCAATGACTTACAAAGAGTTCCTTGGACAAGACTATATAATACACTTATTTAAATGTAACCATCAAATTACTGGATGGATATATATGAAAATGAAACTGTGAAGCACTAATTTTGTGGAAATTCCTTTCCAAAGGACTATTGACAGTTGCTTTTCAGTCACTTGTCATCAGTAATGTTTGACTACAAGTTTTATCACATATAATGTTTTATCACACTTATACAATGTGAATAAGGAGCTAGCCAGAACTCTGTAGCTGGTAATCAAGGAGAGTTTATGAAACATAACTGTCCTAGCTGAGATTCAATTGTTTCCTCTGCATTTTGGTCAGTGTAATATTTCTACAGCTTCCAGTGTTGTAGATGTTTTGCAGAAAGCTGTAGACTTTAATCTAATGTTTCTAAACAGAAAACAGAGTCAAACAAATTGGGCAGATTGTTGTCCCACAGGACAGATATTGGGGCTGTATACAATAGCAGAGGAAATAATTGCATAAAATTATATTCATTGTAATTACTATCAATTCTTAGCAAATATGGCTTATTAGTAATTAATCATTCCTTGCTAAAAAATAGGGAAAATCTATAATTAAGTACTTATTTCTTAGTACATCACAAAGAAAACTGTGGATACTGTAAAAGCAGTTCTCTCAAATTGTACCAAAACAGAGCAAATAAGTGTACTGTAGCAACTTTCAAGGGTTAAAATATCATTACTCATTATATATACATTTATACCAAAGGCCAGAGGGGTAGCAGTCCCATTTCATAATCACTATGGCATTTTATGGAACTTCTGCCTCTTTATGGTTCTGTGACTTCCCTCATTCAGGGAGGCCAGAATGAAAAAAGGTCAAAATAGATGTCAGCCCAAGCAATTATGAAAGAGAGAACTTGGACATGACCCTGAGATTAGAAATGATGACCTGTCACAGTAACAGGGGAAAACCTGCCATGCTGACTCTTTGTCAAATACAAACTGCCATGGCAGTTTTAAAACGTGCTGTCATTTATTTGCATTTTAATCTCTTGCACCTCTAATGTTGGTCTTTACTTCTCATCTTCTCTCTTCTGCCATAAACAGATGGCTCAGATGGCAGAAAACAGGCATAGAGTTTAGAATATTCACATCTTTTGCAGAGAAGGGTCTTGGGAAAATGGATAAAAAATTTATTTGTCTGGGCATGAGGAGCAGTAAGCAAACTGTGGCATGATTTTGGACACGGCATGAAATATTCTAGAGTTCCTTTAAGCTCAATGAGAACTTCATTTCAGATGCAAAACATGCTCAAAGACTATGTAAATAGGAATGGAAGAAGGAACTGAACAAGACAGGAATTAGAAGTGGAACTTTCCCTATATTTTCACTGTTTTACACATTTAAGGTTTAGTTGTAGTCACTTAAGAAAAAGTCTTGCTGTTTCTGTTTATTCACAGAGGAGATATATTTCAGTTTGTTTTTTAACATGCCTGATTTGAATTAACCATGTCAGTCTTTAGAATTAACTCTTTTCATAGAGAAGCATTGCCTCTGCAGTACATCTTTCACTTCACAGTGGACCCTGTGTGGAAGGGATGCTGTGGGAGAGATGTAGTTCAGTGTCAGCGATAAAGCGTGAGGGCCAGGCTCACAGAATGCAGGGGTGGAGTGCTTAACTGGGCCGTGAATCAAGGATCTAGCAGCTACATATCCAGCTCTTCCTAAGGAATGAGATTTCCACTTGCCATTCTTTTGCCAAAGGCCATATTCTTGAAGCTCTTCATCTCCTCCCCCCCAGAAAACCCACATTCTGATATGTAAAGTAGCAATGTTTTCGTATTATAGCCTTGTGCTTTTTCAGTGGGACAAAAGGTTTAATTTCTTTCCTATTCAACAAATTAAAATGTTTAGTTAATGCTGTTCTTTCCATGCAGCCTGGAACATTGTTAGAGCATTTTCAGTAGGTTTTATGGTGATTGTACCTCAATTTTCTTCTTTGCATCCAGATTATTCCTACTGTGATCTTTCTTTCCTGTCTCAACAGTAGAAAAGGCCCTTTTAAACTCTGTACATGCTCACTGTAAACTATCAATATTCACTATTAAGAATGGCAGATCTTTAATTATAACTTTTTTTTTAAAATTCTCGAAAATGATACAATGTCTACATTTTGTTGCTGTCTGATTTCCTAACAACTACCTTATCATCAAAGCTATGAATGAATAAGAATAGATCTGCCCCCTCCCACCTTGCTGTGACAAGTTTGTGGTTATTCCAAAAACATGTGGCTTGATTACAGAAGTCCTGCTTGGTGAAAAACAGCTGTCTAGAGATCAGACATTTAGGAGTGGTATTCTTGATAAAATTAAACTTTGTCCTCCCAAGTCTGAACCACAGATGTATGTAACTGCCTGTCATCAGTATCCTTTCTTTGCCCTACTCTTGAACCAGAAATCAAACTTGAAAATATGAGGTAGGTCTAATGGAAGGCTAGAAAAAAAAGAGGGGAAAATTATGGTTGTTACATTAATTCATTGTCAATGTTCTGGCATTTTCCTGTGTTCTCTGACTTTTACTGTGGTAAAGCTTAGAATGACTATTGAAGGTAAAAGGCCTTCTCGCTTTTTAACAGTGTTGGTGGGGAGTTAGTCTTTTTCCCTATGTATCTGCTGCTTGTGAGGCTTCATGGATGAAAACACACTGCTATAGGAATAACAGGACAAGTCCTGCTACTGTCATTAAAGGAACAAAAGGCTATTTAAAAAAAAAAAAAAAAAACACACAAACAAAACCCATCACTTAATTCTTTCCTCATTATTTCATTATTTTTCTGTCACTCCCTTTTCCCAGAGCTTGACATTTTGTCCAATGCACATATCTACTGAGAATATTGAAAATTACGGCAAAACAGCTCCCTGTATTTGTATCAAAATAGCTGCTCAGTTGCACATTTCACAAATACAAAGTTACTTTCTGGTTTTACCTGCTGTACTTCTGACTGTATCTGCATTTCTTCAGCATGACGCTGAAATGTTGCCTAGGAAATGACTGACTGATCCCTGTTGGGAACAAACTCTTCTTCTATTTGCTATCATGTAATAACACAGAAGTAATTATTTACATTGGTAACATCTGAACCTCCATTTGACAGTGTGAATATTGGACGTGGAATAGCTGAGATTCAGAGAATGTGTGTTATACTCTTCTTTTTCCAGGGGATATGTAGAGACCGTCTCAAAACTGCAGCCCTTACAAAATGCTTCTAAGCTTTGACAGGTTCATCTAGTATGCTATGTATATAGGTAGGCATCCTTTCTAGTTGCATTGTGAGTCTGAATATACATTTAGAACATTCACTATGATTTTTGTCTGATGCTCAGTGGATCACGAGATCACACAAGAGTAAAAACAGAAATATCCTGTGCTCTTCCAAACCTGCTGTGAATAAAGTATGGCTATTGAAAATATGTATGCAACCATGCTGGTAAGGACTGAAACATAATTTCTATAGAAGTGAATAAATGCTGTAAGTTACCATTTTGATAATTTTATTTTACAACTAGTGCTCTTTTAAAGTAGTTGTTTGTTTATTTGTTTGTTTGTTTTTGTGGACTTGTGTAAAGAGTCGGCACTTCAGAGCTCTTAAGGTTCCACTAGTTTGATTCCTTTCCCTTTATTGTTAATACAGGGAATAACACTGAAAAATAAATACATATGAATGCAATAAAAGACTCTGATCTTGAATAATTACAAGAAAGCTGAATTAATAGTGTGTGGGCAGTTGTTGGTTTTAAATTAGAGAAGCTGATCTTGCAGTTTCATGGGTGTATCTGTACAAAATAAAGGAAATATAATTTTTTTTTACCCTGAGAGAAGTTATGATTGCCTTTAAGTAATCAGACAAATGGGTGCAATTTTTTTCTGGAAAGCTAATTCTAATTTAATTACTCCTCTTAACCACCTTTTTTAAATTAAACCTTTTACCCCAAATATTCAAGTTAACTGCTATTCCAGGATGAGATTCACCCATGCTGATGTGAAACCCTCTTTTCACAGTATGCATTTCTATTACCACTAGGGGAACAGAAAGAAACAATTGATGTAGTAATCCTATATTCTTAAGGTCTTAAATGAAATATGCAGTGGTTCATAACAACCAGCTTCTTAGAAGCAGCATAACTTTTCAGTTTTAGTCTTTACGAAACACAAATTCTTGTGAAATAAAAGATAATTATAATGTGGAAAGAAATGGCTATATACGTTTTGTACACAAGGCATGTGGTAATAACTCAACAGAATATTTTATTTCCCAATGCAAATAACTTACCAGTTTGAAGAGTAGTACCAGCAAAATAATAAGTGGTGAGGCAGCTTTCCAAAGCAGCATAGATGAAACACCTATCATTAGGTTTTGGTAGGCAGTGATCAAGACCAAACCCACAGTGAAAAGACTTCTTCATTCCTGTATTATTGGATTTTTAAGGCTTATTGTCATCTCCACAGCAAAAAGAAGGACAAGCCTGTGTATCCCTCTAAAGATTTGACCACTGGAGCTTTCTGGTATGACATAACCATGGACCTAGTACCAACCCTTCAGTGTGAAAGTGCAAGCAAAGTCTGCTTCTTTCTATTGAGTGTCACTCAGTTCCATGCCCATGCCCCAAGGCCTTTGTTTGTGCTGTAAACAAGGTGGGCCTCCCTGAGCACAGTCAAATATGAGTGAAAATTACAGGTGTCAAGAAGGGAGCTAGTCACTGACACACTTCTTTGAACAGACACCTATGTGGGAGCAGGTAAAAGGTAAAATGAGTTATCTGAAGAAGCTACTTTGAATTTGGTGAGAGGTTTTTACAGAAAGGTAAAAGAAACCAGAAAGATGTGGCTACACCCATCGCTGGACTGGCTGAGACAGCTGAGACCAAAGAGGACATCAGATTGGCTTGCTGGCTTATCCTTGCTTAGAATGATGATGGCTGTAAAGGTGACGGCAGGATGCCTGAACACAGGTAGCACAAAGTCTTGATAATGTCTTTTCCTGAGCACATCTGTGCAGATTGTTTTGCCAATGACATTAATGTTGACTGCAAATGCAGAAAAAAGAATCACATAGCTTGTCAGATATGTGATGTCATCAAAACATTTGATGAAGACTTAGCCATGCTGAAGGGAACTGCCTTGTCACCTTAGCCTATGCTGTCTGGCAACTGGGTGCAAATCTGATCGAAAGGAAAAAAAAACCAACACCTTGACTCTATGATGTCTACAATGGTTTCATGGTAAGTCTGTCAGAAGCTCTTTAGTGGATATGTGAAACAGACACCTTCAACGGATGTAGGTAAGAGCTGAAGAGGGACAGACAGACTGTTCCATCAATATTCAATGTAATATTCACTACTATATTCAGTTTGCTCCACTGATCCCAGATACGCATGGAGAATTGGAAAGGAGCTAACACAATAATCAATGCAGGGAAATAAAAGGTAATGGAATCTGTGGAGAGCCTATCAAGAAGAAAAGGGAAGGAATCTAACTGGAATTACAGGAATGGCTGGTTGAATCTATGGGTGGAAAGAGAGCTTTAAAAATTTTGAGTTTCCAGTTGTAATTAAATGCATAATGCTCACCAAATTCCCTTTCTCCTATATATTTAAACTTTGAAAAGTCATCATTTAAGTGAATGTTGAAAAATATAAAGCATGATAACGTTTCAGCATTGAATATGGGCAAGACATTGTCTGTCGGACAGAGTAAATTGTCCCAAATAAGTCTTTAATGGGAATCTCATTAAAAAAAAATCTCATTAAACTAAGTATTTTCTGAAAAATTAGGCACAAAATGATGTCCACATCTGGCTTCCTTGCTTTCATTCACATCTAGAGCCTCAATATTTGTTTCTTGATAAGATTAAGTAAAAGTTTTAAATTGAAGACTGATCATTCTGGCATAAAAACTCTTTCTGATACTGTAAAATAAATGCCAAATACCCCATTTTTGAGCAAGTAAAAAGCTCCCTAGAGGTGTAAACACAGATATGCTTCTAGATAAAGTGAAGGTAAGGAGGCAATTTTGGAAGACTGGAACGACATTTTTCTTCAGAGGAAATCCAGCAATGGCTTTGACATTTGCCATATACGTGGGAATCTGTGAGCAATAAATTAAAATATAGCATAATTGCTTAGATCATTTAATCCTCATTTCATCTTAGCTCTTTCCTACTAATAGAACTGAATCATGTCATATATTAGGTCTTGGTTTTGAACTATGGACTCAAATTTTTTTCCCAAATATATTTTTTGTTAGAGATTTCCGCATGTGAATTGCAATACAGAGCCTGCAAGGAGGAAGTCTGTACAATGTGGCATCAATTTAAAAAACTGCAGATGAAATTTATCTTTTGTTTTTAGTGTATTCTAATGCATGTCATGAACTGACTGAAACTACCTATTGCTTGATTAAAAAAAAAAAAAAGGAAGGAAAAGGAAAGTTAAAAAAAAGTTAACAGTGGCTATTTTATGTCATAAGTCTGAATACCAGTTTATCAGTGATGTTGGATGACACCACACCATTTTCTGTAGTGGTTCATTCAACTACTAACAGCCATTGCCTACGGTAATGCCGTTGACCTTGACCCTATTAGAAGGCTCACCTTTGGCTCATAACACACAGTTCAGCCTGCAATCAATTACACCCAAGCAAGCTGTCAGTAGCTAAGAGTGTCACACAAATTGTTTATCTTAATGTTTATCTGATAAATATTCACAAAGGCAGAGAAGGGAAATCATATGCAGTCAAGATAAACAGTTGATCAGAGATTTTGAGTATAATATAGTTTGTTTTTTCTTTATAATTACCAGAAAATCTTACCGTTATGTTGAATATATGACCAAGGAAATCTATGGAGATATTTTCAAGTACTCAGAGTTCTGGTATACTATAAACAAACAGTCATTTCATCCTTTTCCCTTCCACCACCTACAATCTCCCAAGGACAATAATTAGTCAAACCCCAAGATACCAATGACTGAAGATATTTTGTAGAATTAAAAAAAAAAAAAAAAAAGGTGATGGAGCAAATGAGATTTTTCAGGACTGTTTTGAAAGAAGAAAATATAAAAAAAAAAAAGGCACAAGCCAAAAAGAAAAAGCCACAGTAGATTACTGGTGTTCTCTCTTCAATAAATCCAAGTAACCACTGATTCACTCATTAACTGAATGAATCAGAGCAAACAAGCAAACTATCTCAGTGGTGAAAAGACAAGAGCAAAAATCTGCAAGACATATTAAAACATGCAGAGCAATGATCTCATTGCCTCCACCCAAAGGTAAAGCTAAGGCTTGTAAACTTCCTTGGGAACATTGGCCATAACAGGGAAGAAGATGAAGTGAAACATTTCCTTTCAGACTTAGATCTTGCTGATGTGTTCTGAATCTCGATTGTCTTTAAGAATGGATTCCCACAGTGTGTGCTGCATGACTCTACCTTAGCTCTGTGAGCAAAATTGAGACCCCATGGAACGCAAGGAGGCTGATGCTCAGTGCTGCTGTAGCATGTGGTACCAGCTCTCTGATTCCTGTATTGTCTGTCAATAGACCCTAAGCAGTTCATTGTCTTTTATCCAGCAGCCATTCCTGTCGCTGTACAACAGTGTCTCTATTGTTATACAGCTTGGTACTGACAAATTAAATGAGGGTAAGGAACTGTTGCCAGATTTTTATGAAGGATGTTGGCCCAGAAAGGGCAAGGGTACAATCTGAAACCCTTAATAAACTTAGACTGTTTGGTCTCACGTGGATCTGAATTCAGAATTTTCTCTGTTAATGCTGATAATCCTTTGACCAAATTAACCTTTTATATTCACTGGCTATTTCAAATGACAGTGAGACAGGGCTGTGATCCAAAATAAAATATACCTGTAGTATGTTTGATGCTAGTTACCCTAAAAAGTAAAGTACATTCTGGCTATTTTTGCTGCTTTTGTTTTTGTTTTGAGACTTGATGAAGCTTCAGGATTTAAGTCTGGTAATTAGACAAGGTATAGATGGTATTTTGAATTATTTATGCAGTGCTCTTTAAAAAGTTAAATAAAAAATCATATGACAGCTTGCTTATGCTCAGGTAGGTGGGTAAGATTAATTTTTTTGATGACAGCACTGGAGCTTGATTAAAATCTCTTAATTAAACTGGTGCAATGGAAAGATAAAGGCAGCGTGTGATTGTGTGAGAATAGTATAGTTTATGGTAAAGCCAGAACTTTGTCTAACAGCACAACAGAAAATAGTAATTGTACATCAGCTAGCTAGATAATCCAAGTAGATAATCCATTTAAAGTAAGTAATGGATTTAGCACCTTCAGGCAGTGCTTACATTGCATTTTTTGTCAAAAGGAAGGTGAGAGCCACATGCAAAGCTAAGGTTGTAATAATGGCTGTCAGTGAAGCAAACACAGGGACCTGAGCAAACCCTTTTTCAAGTTTCTAGGAAGATACATGCTCTTGCAGATACTATAAACCACAGGAGGGTCTATATATGTTGAATATGCATATAACATGTTGGTATTTGGACAGCTTTTATGACTACTTAGGCCCTGATTCTTCCAGTATTTATGCACTGCTTAACTTCAGCATGTGAATCATTTCTGCACACTGAAGGATTAGGAAAGTCCACTAAAAGAGTGTGAGTGTTGCACCAGCGGCCATGCTGAAAAAAGAAATCCTATACAAGCATAGTGCTTTCTGGCTACACTGAACCAGCTTTCAAAATTCTTCCTCATGGGGATAAACCTGGATTTTCAGAAGGCAAGAAAAGATTGACATCTGTAGCTGCACGTAACAGCTCTTCTGGCGTGATTACTGGAAAGAGGTCAGCTATGAATATGACATGAGGAAAAAATCCAATCAGTATGACCACACATAAGCATAAAATATGAAAAATTAAAGAACTCAGATTGGAGACTTGGAGCACTGTTAGAAATCATACATAAGTATTATATTGGTAAAAATAAATTTAATGTTTCATTGACTACTTCACATCAGGAATGAAACATTTTACGAGTACTTGTGGAAAAAATGCATATATGGTATATCCCTACATTATAAATTATAGTGTTTTGGAAAACAGCAGATCCATTTATGCGGACTAAAAGTAACTACAGTGCTTGTTTCCGTGATGTTTATGCTGCTGTATTGTATGTTCCCTTTTGTCCTACTGTCCTACAGAAGTTTGTAAACAGCTCCATCTTCAGGCATCATTCCCTGTGCTAAAAAAAAGGCAACAACTGTATCTACCAAAGGCTTTCAAAGACCTGTTAGCATTTTGTCACTTACACCAATTTTTATCACTTGAGCCAATGTAATGCTCTCATATAACTGCTTCCCACATATATTAAGTTGAAAGAAAATCATTGGGATTGAACCAAGCATCTAACAAATGAATCCTGGTAGGTCAGTGGCAGAGTAGATATATGACAAGAATACATTTACCTATATCTAAATTAGCATGCATTACAACTAATAGATTGTCTTTCTGTCAGCAGATAGACCCCCAAAGTGCTCAAGTCAAATCAATTTTTAAAATGTGTTTGTGACTAAACAAAAAGGAATTAAGTGAGAGAGGCAGCACTGACAAAATGTTAATGCGCAGGAGATGAAACATCTAAAATTCTTGTAGAGGGTACACCTCTCCAAATCAAGCCTTCAGAACGGCCTTTTGACTATCATTCAGTATGAGAATGAAAGATGTAATTTCATATGCCGGCAGGAGTGTAAATGGGGAGTTCCTTGGATATTGAGGAGAGTGTAATTCTATTGTCCGATGGGTGTATTAATTCCCAGTGGCAGTCCCTGAATAAACCAGTGAAATAGATCTGGAAATAGAGTATTATTTTTTTTTTCCTGCAATATATATTTGAAATAATTGATCTTTTAATTTGAAAACTCTTTGGAATATAGTTTGCCTGTAGAGTCTCCAGAAGGGATCTCTGTGTAGCAGGATATTTGGTAGTGGATAATACGATCATTTCTAGAATTATAAACTAAACCAAATGTATTAGTCTGCCAAGTATCAGTATATTTGACATTTTAAAATACTCTTTTGTCTTCACAATTATTTTCAATTAATCCTGCTGATCATATCACTGTTATTCTGAAGTACTATATGTGTGTTTGCATATTAAGTAGATGTATGTGATCTGCTTCTCTGTGTGTGTGTAGGTTTACATGAAAGGTCCTTTTGTATAAGTCGTAATTTCCTCCACCAATCAGACATAAGGCATATAAATATCTTTTCAATAAATCTGTCAGTAGTCCTTTTAGAATAGATAAGCAGGAGTTATTTTTACTTGCTTAAAAGTTGGGATTTTTTTCTTGTTCAGTTATAAGATTTAGACCAAAACCCTACCAGTTATGTTTTCCAAATGCTTATTAATAATGTATTACAACAAACACAGCAAGCGTTCATCCAACAATTTATCTAGCAAGTAGCTGTACTTCTGCTAATATATACACCTTAACATTATACTCATTGAGTAAATTTGACCAACTTTGACAGCAACACAATTTGACGAGAGTTTTTGTACTTAAACAAAATTTTTGTGTCTGCTTCCTATCCATTTGAAAATTAGCTAAGAACTTCAGAGTACTTTGTGCTTTTCTCAACTGGTCATAATTCCACTGGATTTACCTGAAGTAAGCGAGTTTTTATTTTAATCCTTCATCTTTCTGTACCCAAAGATACATTTATGCTGCAGGAGATACTAGAGGCAGCAAAGACCTCATTAGCTGTAGGTTTAAAGGTGATAGACTTGTCTTAGGCCTTTCTTCTGAGTAATATGGAGAGAATCCATACGAGTGTATATTTATTTGTACTTGTACATTTGCCTATCTTAACATCAGAATAATAT